>NC_045426.1:3981385-4187406 GCF_902635505.1 Sarcophilus harrisii | reverse complement strand
GGTCACTGGGCTGCAGGATCGCCGGCCGGTCTGGGGGCCGGTGGGGGGGGTGACTTCATGAGGAAGAGTGAGGAGGGGAAGGAAGGGGGACGGGAGGAAGCCCGAGGCCCCCAGACATCCTGTGGCAAGACAGTGATGGGGGCACTCAGACTCCTCAGCTTCCCCCTCCCCACCTCCCCCTGTGGGGTTTACTGAGACCCATCCACTGCTTCCCCCAGGCCCCCCCCCTCACCCCATGAAGCTCCTTGCCCAAGGAAGGGCACCCAAGGGCCTCCTCCCAAGGCCCCCCCCACCCGGCCCCCTGCCCTTCACTTGCCCCTCACCCCACCCTCTCCCCCTGCCCTCCCCGCCCCCTCTCACCCCACCCCGCCCCCATGAAGCCTCAGCTCCTTTTGTGGTGCAGGAATGGAAATTTGCTCAGAAGCAGCTCCCGGCCCCTCATCCGATGGTGAGTCCTCCCCGGGCCCCGCCCCGCCCCACTCCCGAGAAGGGGGGGTCCCCGACCAGGGTGCCCGGGCTTCTGCCCCGGGGGCCAGGACGGGACGGGCCCCTGGGTCCAAAAGTATCGGCGCCGCGGGGCCCCCGCAGGGACGGATGGAGCGGGAGGCGGCCTAATGTAGGCAGGAGGGGGCCGGCGCGTGCCAGAAGTGGGGGCAGAGAGATGCATGAGGGAGGAGCTCGGAGGAGGGAGGAGGGGCCTCGGGGCCCCTTGCCAGCCTCCCACCCCCTGCAGAGGCTCCCGGGTCCCCCTCATTTGCCGGAAGTTGGGGGAAAAGCCCTGGGTTTCTGATTTTGCGCCCCGCCCAAAAGGGCACGCCATCCGGGCCCAAACAACAACAACAGTGGCCCACAGTTAAGCGGGCCTGACCTTTAACCTCCTGGAGGACAGAATGATGACCAAAATGGACCCGCAGGATCAGGTGAGGGCCCGGCCTGCAGGACGCAGGGCTGCGGGCAAGCCTCTGATCCGAGGAGTCTGGGAGAGGGAGCACGGGGCCCCCCTCCTGACCCAGGGCCCCCCAAACTTTCTGGGCTGATAGGATCTACCTTTGCCTCCCCTCTCTTGGGAGTCTCCCTTTTCTCTGACCTTGACCTGTGACCATCTGGTCAGAGAGGTTGTCTCCTCCTTTTTGGAGCCTTGCTTGTGCATCTGGCACACAGTAGGTGCTTAATCAATGCTGATAGACTGACTGGATTCAGGAATGGGCTTATTGGTCAGTCCCTGTATCTGTGACCACACCTGCGGCAGTGCCTGTTCATCTGGCACATAGTAGGTGCTTAACAGGGCCCAGAGAAGGGGGGGCGGTCACTCTGGGCCACCAGTCCCATCAATCAGAATGAGGCACGTGGGCCGAACCCTCGAGCCAGCAGGGGAGCCGGGTGGCCCCGCTGGCCACCCCCGCCCAGGAGCCCTGCTTTTAGCCCGACCCCCGCTGAGCCGCTTCATCCCTCCCCCCCAGTTTGCCCTTTATGGGGCCCTGGGCACTGGCCTTGGCGCGGAAGCACCGACGGTTCTCCCCCTCCTCCCCCGCCACAGGCCCAGAGGGACATCACTTCGAAGGAGGCGCATCGCCGAGGGGGAGCCCAGCCAGCGGGGAGAAGGCGCAAGTCCATGCAGGGACTACAAGAAGCTCGGCTTCATTGTGAGTGTCTGGGCGGCCCCCGGGCCCTCCCTGGTCTTTGGGCCTCTCTGGGGCCTCCTCTGGGTCCCTCTCTGGGCTTTGGCCAACGGCTGGTTTCGGTGAAGGAAAGATCCTCCGGCTGAGGCGGGCGCAGGAGCTTTTGGGAGGGGGCCAACAGGCCTGGGGACCGAGGGGGGCCCCGCCGCTGGGCCCGGGTGAGCAGCCCCCCTGGCTCTGGCTGCCCAGGTCCTGCCCCAGGCCAGGAGACTCTGGGGGTCACAAGAGCCCGTGTTCTCCCCGCGGAGGGAGGAGCCTCCGGCCCTCCTGGCCCTCGGGGCAGAGCCCTGACCCTCTCAGGGCCTCAAGTAACCCCTGGGGTGTGAGGGAGCGGGAACTCCCCACAGAGCTGGGCCCGGGGAAGGAAGACGGGGACGGTGGGGAGGGTGGTGATGAGGATGGTGAGGATGGTGAGGATGGTGGTGAGGATGGTTCCCCAAAAATCCTTTTCGGGCTGAGGCGCGCCCCACAGTCTCCTTTTCAGCTTGATCGCAGCCCCCGTCTCCCCGCTTCCTGCCCGCGGCCCCCTCTGGGCTCTGCAGGGACCCCCACGTTTCTGAGGCCGAGAACAGGCCGGGCTTGAGGGCCCCTTTGGTGGATTTTCTCCTGAGCAGCCCCGTGAGCTGGGAGGAAGGAGGGCTTTGGGGCCTGAGCAGGGAGCACTAGACCCGTGTAGGAGAGGAGCCTCGGGGCCCTCACCCCCAAGCCTCCTCCTCCCGGACGCCCCTCGGCTTTGATTGCTGGGGTGGGTGCCATTCCTCTAAGGCGCCCCCACCCAGACCCGAGTCATGGGAAGGGGGTCCCTTCTTTCCCAGGGGGGCGCGCCGGAGGGGGAGGCGTTGGGAGGGCCCCGCCTGCCGCCCTGCCCCTTTGGGGGCCCCTGGAAGGGGAGCCCTGAGTCTGCAGAGGAGCGACTTGGGGAAGGGCACGGGGTGGTCCCCCCCGCCCCCCGGCCGGGTCTGCTCAGGGGTTTGGGGACCAAATTGAATTTATACGACCCCTGTCCCCATCTTCCCCCATGTCACCTGGGGCCCAGGGGGCACTCCTGGCATACATGTGAGCGCCAAGGTTCCCAGGCTGGCCCTGGGCAGGACCAGGGGACGGGCTGGATCCCTGCGAGGAGGGGGAGGGGCTCTCCCCGCCCTCCCCGCTGCTTCCCAGGGGGTCCCAACACGTCACTGCCTCATCCCCTGCCCTGATTCGAGCAGTGAACGTCCCCTTTGGGCAGAGCCCTGAGCCACGAGGACCCCATCTCGTCCAACCCCCCATTGTACAGATGAAGAAACTGAGGCACAAAAGCCCCGCTGGGCATGGGGCATGGATAACAGACCCAGAGCCAGGCCCCTTCCCCGTCAGCCTCTTGCTCATCAGAGGGAAACTGAGGCGTGGGGGGTCAGGCCCGAAGTGGCCGTCAGAAGGGTCAGCGTCTGAAGCAGCGTCCCGGCTGAAGGCTCCGGGACCCCAGGCCGGGCAGGCGGGAAGCCCCAGAAAGGCCGGGGGCCACTCCCAGGGCCAAGCATTGTGCCGGGGGTGAGGGCTCCAGATGCAGACATGAAACGGCCCCCGATCTCAGGGCCCCAGTTCCACGTGGGGAGACAGCCAGCCCATCTGAACTAGGAAGCAGGAACCACCTGGGGGGGGAGGCGGGGGCTGCACCAAAGCTGGCCCGGCACTGGGCTCCGGGGGGGGGGGCACGGCAGGCAGGGGGCGAGGCTTGGGGAGGACCGGTGACCCCAGGGAGGGATGGGGAGGGAGGGGCCAGAGTCGGGGCCAGGGGAGGCGGGTTGGGACCCAGCAGGAGCAGGGGATGTGGGGGAAAGAGGAAAGGGGCCCCAGCCCAGAGGCTGGGAGCCATGGAAGGGGGGGACCTGGGGAAGGGGGCTAAGAGGGGCATTCCGGGACAAACGTCCCGGCCCCCCAGGCCAGAAGGTAAACCTTTTGGTCCCCGAGCCTCGATTTTTAAATTTAAAACGCTTTTGGGTTTGAAAATTTTCAGTGGAAAATTTAATTTAAATATTTTTCAGTGGCAAGATGATTTTCAGTTTTGCCCCACCCTGGTTCCGAGGTTTGGGCCCCGGGCCCTGGAGGCCAGTGAGCAGGTACGGGCTAAATACGAACCATTCTCCGGGTCATATTCCCACAATAAGCTACACGAAAAAAAGCAGGTTAAAAGGGGAAAATGAGAAAGAAAACAAAAAGCGAGCAAACCACAAAAAGGTGAACATACCAGGTTGTGCCCCACTTCCCCCACCCCCCCCCCGCACAGGGCCCGGCCCCTCACCGTCCGTGAGAAGGGAAGGGGCAGAGGGGAAGCCGAGAAGGGGCAAGGCCCCGCACGCCCACCAGGATTAAACCCACCCCGAGGGAATTGTGGGAGAGAAGGATGCCATCTCATGGCGGCATCATTCCGCTTTGATCCCGTCCCTGGTATAGAAACACTCACAAAAGCGTCGCCCTTCCCGGGTCCGGCATTAATGTGGCACAAGGACGTCACTATATGTTCAGAGCAGGCCTTTGTGCCCATGATGGTGGTTCTGTTAGCGGGAGCCCCAGCTCCCCATTCTGTGTTCATGCCTCGAGCATTAGTCCGTTATCCCATTAACATCCCATTGGGCAATTACATATTAACAGCAATGAAGGCCCTGGCACTTTCTCAGTGCATGAGCAGAGGCTGGGGGGGTGGGGGTGGGGCCTGCGGCCACGGTGGAACATCTTTGGGGGATTTAAGCTCTGCCCGGCCCAGGGCCCTCAGACCCCCTGGGCAGGCGCAGCCGGGGGCACGGCCCTTGTGCCCGGGGCACCTGCTGGGGAGGGTGCCCAGCCCTTGGCCCGACCTGGACGGGCGTGGCCGAGCTGGCGCTCTGGCTGGGCGGCTCGGGGTCTGGGGCCGCGTCCCAAAGCCGGCTCCCGGTCCAGCCCTTCCCGGGCTCTGCCCTCCATTTCCGACAGCCGTGGAGAGCCTGCTGGTCCCCGCCTTCCTCCCTGGGCCCAGGAGCACCATGTTCCCAGGGGCCTTCCTCAGCAGCCATTAGCCTGGTGCTCTTAGGGCCCACCTGGCAGGACCCCAAGGGGGTCGGACGACCCCCAGCTGCCCGGGCCCTGTTACTGGGGTTGGGAGTGTTAACGGACTTGAGAAGAGCCGGGAAGTTTTGAAATCTTGTTGGACCCAATTGACAGGAAAGGGCCCAATCCCGGGGGTCGCCCTCTCCAAGGACGATCTGGCTCCTTCTCCTCCCCCAAATCTTTCTCCTCCTCCCCCAAATCTTCCTCCCCCAACTTCCTCCTTCCCCCTTCCTCCCCCAAGCCCCTCCTCCACAACCTTCTCCCTCTCCAAATCTTCCTTCTCCTCATAATCCCCACAAGGAGCTGCAGTGGGTTCCTCTGAAGGGTCCTTTGAGTGAGCCCAGATGGGGAGGGAGCCTTTCTGGCTTGGTGGGGGGCAGGGCTCCCTCTGCAGCATCCCCTCCCCAGACCCCCGGAGCCCCTGGAGGGGTGGGTGACAGCCGTTGCCTTTTCAGCCCCGCTTCCAAACGGCGCCGGGCCCCTCTGGTGGGCTCAGGTGGGGTTCTCCCCACACTGAACTGGGGCCCTGGGAGGGACCCAATCACCCACACCCCGGAGCCATTTTGGGATGATTCTCCCACCTCCAAGCTTACAAAGGGGCGAGATGGGCAGGATGCCGAAAAACCTTTGTTGGGCCCGGGGCAGCGGGGTCGCCGGGACAGTGGGGTACAGCTGGGCTTTAACTCCTCTTCTGGGGGACCTTGGGGGGAGGGGAAGGTTGGGGAAAGCTTTATTAGCTGCCTACCCGGCCCGGACCAAAATTTCACTTGTTGCTTTGTACCCAGGGGCTCCCAGCTGCTTCCCCACACTTCCAATGAGTTCCAGTGGCCCAGGATTTCTGTTTCCCCCCCCCCCACCCGGGTCTGTGTTCACACACATCCTTCAGTCAGGGTGGGGCTTCTTTTCCCGGCACCGGGTGACCATGGCCAGCACCGGGGCCCCTGCCCAGCTGCCACCTTCCATTTTTTGGAACTGGTGGGGCTGCTGGCTGGCACAGTGGCACAAAGCTGGCAGGATCATCACCTCTCTGAGCGTCTACAGCCCCAGCCCAGCCCCCAGAAGCGTGAGGGAAATGCTGGGGGCCCGAGGAGAGACTGCTGCCCCTGCCCTGCCCTGCTGAGCCCGCCACGCTCAGGGCACTCTGGGGCTTCTTTCCCGTCCCAGCAGCCTCCCCGATGCCCCAGCCCCGCTAAGCTGAGACACCCATTCCTTCAAATGCCACAGGCCGCTGCCTTGCAGATGCCCCCGTGACAAATGGCAGAATGCCCCTCGGGTGTGAATACCCAGCTCTGAGCCCAGGACCCTTAAGTGAGTCTGAAGGTCGGGGAGCTGCTCCCTAGCAGCTGGTATGGGGAGGAGAAGGGCTCCCGGCTCTGCCCCCATGCCCCGATCTCTCTTCCGGACAAGGTGGCCCAAGGGCCCCATCCTGGGACTATCCCAGGCCCCATGGGTGCAGCTTGGCCAGCCCTGGTTCCCCTGCAGAGCACCCTGCGGCTCTTCGGAGATCGCTACCTCAAACCAGAGGAGCTGGGGGACCACTGAGGCACCAAGGCACCAGGTCTAAGGAGCCCAAGCCCACCCTTTTAAGGGATTAAAAGGCCCCGTTCTTAGATGTGACATAGCCCACCCTTCTCTTTTTACACATGGGGAAACTGAGGCTGAGAGGTGCGGTCACTGAGCCAAGGCAACTTGGGCAGCCTGAGCTTACATAACCGGGCACTGCCCATGAGCCGGATTCTCCTGGAGTCTGTTCTGGGAGCCTTCGCACTGGATAGACTAAGAGGACGTCACCATCCTTGGCCAATGGTCACCAGTGTTGGACGCCTCTCACTGGTCATGTCACTTCTTCCTGCATCCCGGGGTTCAAGGCTCATCCCTCCAGAGATCATGTGACCCCGCCCCCAGGGTCCCTCCTGGACCCATCTCCCAGCTCTGGGAACAGGGATCATGCGACAACACTGAGAAAGACTTAGTCCCATCAGCCCCGTTCAGTCCCATCCTTGTTCCTGACCTCATCCTCCGAGACTTACCCCAAAATGCAGAGAGGCTCCTTGAAGATCCTTCAGCCTTTGCATTGTTCAAAATAACTTTTTATTCTCTTTCACAAAGGACTGGAGTCCAGGAAAAGATGCAGTAATCAGTATGAATGCATTAGCATAGCTAAATGCTCATTTGCATATTCCTTTTTGGCCCAGCCTGCCCTTGATGGGAGCAATGTGGAGCTCCATAATGCATGAGGTGACTGTCAGGCTGCCGGCACAGATCCTCTGGGGGCCACGAGGCCGTCTCCAGGTAGCTGCACTTGGCTTTCTGCTTGGGTGCCCCCTTTCCCGGCTTAGAGTTCTCAGGGAGCCCTGCGACCGAGGGCCTGGATGCTCCAGAGGCCTTGGGAGCAGCGGATTGGGTCCGGAACGCCAGTGAGAGAGTCTGGGCTCCTTTGGACCCAGAAGGCCCAGCAGAATAAGTGCTGATAAAGCACCTACTATGCGCTGTGCACTTGGTGATGATCATTTCATTTGATCCTTACAACAACCAAGTGCCATTATCCCCGTTTCATAGTCGGGGCAGAGGGTGAGGGATTAGCCAGCCAGGAATTGTGGGAGGCTGCATCTGGACTCAGGCCTTCTTGCCTCTGGGCCCCCTCGGATCCTCCACGGTCCCCTTGGGCGTCTCTAATCTGTCCCATCCACTTTTTGGTGGCTGGCTTAGACTTTGCCTCCCTTTATTCCCCAGCCGTACTCCCTGGCCTTGGTCTTGCTTCCCAGAATTCCCGAAGGAATGAAATACAGGAATCATTATCGGCCTGATGGGGACAACTCGTTTTCCTGATATTGAATTCTAGGCACACGCTCAGCCCATCAGTTGGAATTCAATGCAAATGCTTTCCCTCATTAAAATTTAAGAAGGAAAACCCATTTGTTCTCTGAAAGCAGATGGTTTCATCTTCACCTTTTTCATAGAATAGTATCTGGCACCCAGTAGTGATTAATAAATGCTGATGGAGTGACTTCGTTGGCAGCTCTGTCAGCAGATGAAGGGAGCATTTATTAAGTGCCTACTAGGTGCCAGAGCCAAGGGCTTGGGTTCGAGGCAGCACCTGCCCTCGAGGAGGTCGCCCTCTGCTTGGAGCCCCACGGCAGGTTTTGCGGCAGGGAGGATCAAGGGCCCCGGGCACCCTTCACTCACTCACTGGATGTTTACTGGGCACCTTCTCAGGGCAAGGCAGTCATAACCATAAAATGTTCAACAGAAAAACAGCCCTGGCTCTGGCTCCAGCGAGACATGGGTTAGCATCTGTGTTTTCTTTGGGATCCTAAGTTTTGGGACCCACGGATGACTTGGGTGGGGGGCAGGGCTGCCCTAAGGGCTGGAATCCCAGAATTCGAGGCAGGGGGCCTGGGAGCTATTTCCTGGACACTGGATGTCTTAGTCAAGGAGGGCTTCCCCATGCTGGAAACTTGGGATGCTGCATCTCAGGGGTTGGGGGGGGGGCAATCTGGCTTCCCGTCAAACCGCCGCTTGGCTCCTGGGTCTGCAGGTGGCAGAACGAGGGCCCGGCCGATCACAATGTATGGCCCTAGGAGGATTTCCTTGTTGACAGTCGTTCAGAGAAGAAGGGCAGGATGTGGGAGGATGCCGTCCATCCTCCAAGCTGACCAAGGAGCCCTGCACAACAGGGCTGTCTGACTTCTGTGGAGTCAGAGCCTGAGAGAGAGAATGCTCAGGCTAGGGCATCTGGGGGTGCAGCGGGCACCCCCTCAGATGCTGGCTGTAGGACTCTGGCTGAGTCACTGCTGTCTGCCTCAGTTTCCTCATCTGTCAAAAAAAAGAATAATAATCACACTTCCCTCAGGGTGAGATTAAATGAGACGGAATTGTAAAGGGCCCAGCCCAGGGTCTGGTACATAGTAGGTGCTATAGAATGGACTGTGGTACCAGCCAAAGTTCCGGGAAACCGAGGAAAGAAACAACATTCTGATCCTTTCTTTTTTTCTTGCCTGAAGCAAGAGCGCAGATTGAGTCTGCCCCAGAAAATGGTGTTTCTGCTTTTTATGTCTCCATAAAAGATGCTGCTCTGTAGGCTGATCCCTCCACCGAGGCATCGGGGCGAGCTGATAATTAACTAGGCGCTCCTTCAAAGAGACTCTGTGAAATTAAATTATTTAGTTTTCTGACTGGAAGGGAAATTAAAATAGGATGCATGCATTGTTTTTCTGCTTTTCCCCCTGTAGACGGTGTCTCAGTAGGGCACGAGAGGCTCTGCCATCCCCCCTTCCCTGTTCCTTCTCCTTGATCTCAGTGCCCACCCCCCATCCAGGTCAGTCTGTCTTCCTCCACCGACCCTTAGAAAGGGGCAGTTTTCAAAGCCACACAGTGTCTCCCCGCTCCCCCCCAGGACTTATGCATGTGATCTTCATTTAGCCATCCAAGTCCCCAAATCCATTTATCTCTGTCACTTTCTCCTGTCTTCTGTTTCTCCTTGCAGAAATTATTTTCACTTGTGATTCTTTGCACAAAAAGAATTGGAAATTGCCACTTTGCTTTTTGGTTTATGTATTTTTCCTATTCTTTCCTTTCCTTTCTCATAATAACTGCACAATATTATATAAGTCTGAATGGGGTTCCTCACTACCCAGTACGTTTCCTGCTGGTCATACTTTTCCTTGGACACAGACGCTCTGGAGTTTGACAATGACATTTCTTGGAGTATTACATTTGGAGTTTGTTTTAGCTTCTTTCAATCCATCTGCAGGTTCCAGTAGCTTTGGATAGTTTTCTTCTGTGATTTCTTAGAATGTGTATAATGTGTG
Source organism: Sarcophilus harrisii (assembly GCF_902635505.1). Classification (NCBI taxonomy): domain Eukaryota; kingdom Metazoa; phylum Chordata; class Mammalia; order Dasyuromorphia; family Dasyuridae; genus Sarcophilus; species Sarcophilus harrisii. The sequence continues at coordinate 4,177,853 of NC_045426.1, read as the reverse complement.
CCCAAGCTTTTTATTTAATTATACTTTCTTGGAGAACACAATGATTTTAAAGTTATCTGTGTTTCTCTTGTTTCTTAGTTTAGTACTTTTGAGAATAAATGTAGTTATGTTTTCTTCCTATTTTTTAATCTTCGGATTTTGCTTTTATATGTCTTATTATAGCATTGCATTTTTAAGTTCTTTTCCCACCATGTTGAGTTGGTTTTTTTCCTAGTGTCTACTACTTTCCTAGTGTTTTCTAGTTTCTATTCTAAATTTTTTATTATCTATCCAAATTTTCCTTAAAAGGTCTCTTTTGACAGTTTATCTTTACCTTATTTCAACAGGCTTTCCACTCTCCGTTCTTAAGACCAATATAGTTCTGTTTGTAATTTAGGAAGGTGTCTGGAGCACAGACCGACCTGGAGTCAGGCCGGGCATTGAGATCCTGCCTCCTACCATCATCATTCACTGCTCCAGTTTCTCTCTGAACTGAACTTTCTGGCCTGTAAAGGCCTTTCTCGGTCCTTATCCCCATGCTGAGTTCCCTTCTCCTAAGCTGGAATTTTGTCCCAGGGCATCTTAAACCCGCATGTTTGACCTCTGCTGTTGCGTTTTCTCCTTCCTCCCCTCTCTCCACCATCTCCCCATTGACTGTTTCTTCACGGTTCTGTGTGACTGACACGTTGCTCTCCCGGCTCTCCCCAGAACCACGTGAACCCAGCCATGGACTTCACGCAGACTCCCCCGGGGATGCTGGCCCTCGACAACATGCTCTACTTCGCCAAACACCACCAAGACGCGTACATCCGGGTAAGTGTCCGCCCCTTCTGGGTACCATAGGCGGCCCGGGGTCTGACGAACTGCCCTCAAAGCCGGAATTCAGAGGTTTTGCTCCTTGTCAGTTATTCCTCAGAATAAAGAGCGCTCAGGGGCACGAATGAGCAGCAGGACTCACCTGGTGGCTCTTCTCATGTGACTAAAGCTCTGTGGAGAGCCTGCTGTGGGGACAAGGACTGAGGCAGGAACAAAGGGGTCCCTCTCTCAAGGAGCGTCTGCTCTTTGCTTGGTTTTCTCTGGTCTCCATAGCAAAGAGCCTACAGATGGGTTCCTGGGCCAGAATCTCTCCCTTTCTCCTCAGGGAGGTTGGGAAACAGAATTCTGGAGGGACAGCCTCCAGCTCCTTCTGATGGCCTCCGCAGCCCCGAGGCCCGTGTTTGGTTCCCTGGGACCCCCCCTTCCTCCCAGCAAAGGGCCTCCTGTGCCTCAGCTGAAGGCAGAGTACAGCTGGCCCTCTCCGGACTGGGCATGTGGCAATCTGGAAACGTGGGGGTCCTGGAGCCCGGGATCCCTGAGAAATGGGGATGGGCCGGGAGCCCGCCCGGGACACAGCTTTGGTGGCTCCATCTCCCGGAGAATTGCCACCAGCTCCTTACGGACTCCAGGCCCAGCACACACACACAGGGTTTGAGGCCAGGAGCACCAGCTGCCAGTGGCCCCTCTGGGGAGTCCCCCTGGCTCTGTTAGCTGGGCTTTCGATTCCTGTGTGGACAGTGTAGCAGTATCTAATGCCCCCAATGAGGCTGCCCGCCAGTCTGTGGGGGAAGGGGGAGGGGAAGAGGGGTTCTCGGTGCACTTCCAGTCGCTGTTTTATTTATCAGGACAAAAACTGGCTACTAGAAGGAGCTGGACTGGCCGGGTCTCTCCCTCGTGCCCTGGCCCTCTCCCCCAGGGGCCCCTGGCCCCTTGGGGAGGCTGGTGGTTTGGTGCCCGGCTGGGAGCCTGGAGGCCTTGGCCCCTAGTCCTTTCCTCATCCTTAAGTCCTTCTAGTACCTGCCCTCCCTATTGGTTGTGAGGGTCAGGGGAGAAGGTTGATCAATCAGTGAGCATTTAATGGGCACCTACTAGGTGCTAAGCCCTGGGGATGCAGAAAGGCCTGAGGGGACCTGCCCTCCAGGAGCTGACAGTCTGGCGGCCCCACAGGCTCCCTGCAATCATGGGCCCGGCCCTGGAAGGTGGGGGGAGGGGTCCTGGTGGGGGAGGGTTTGAAAGGCAGAGGGGAAGAGGGAATGAGCCCCTGGGGGGGATCACGGCTTCCCACCCTAACCCTCCTGACCAATGACTGCCATCTGTCTGCTTCGTTCCCCCTCCCCCCACTCCAGCCAGCTGTCCATCAGGACCCCAGCCAACCACACTTCCTGTGCCCGCCAAGGCCCAGGATGGCCCCTCCCACTCCCCCCCTCCTGCCCAAAGGCAGCCTGCTGAGGCACTGAGTTCAAGTTCAGCTTCAGACTCTTCCTAGCTGGGTGACCCTGAGCAAATAGATCTCTTTCCCATTTGCCTCAGTTTCCTCCCCTGCCAAAGGAGCTGGAGGAGGAAGTGGCCGGCCCCTCCCCTGTCTGCCCATTCCACGTTGGTCCCCTTGGGCCTTCCCCATCTGGGAGACTTTTGGCCCAGGCCTGGAAGCCTCCGGATGGCAGGGCTGGACGCCCTCTCCCTTCCTCAGAGGGCCAGACTTGGGGCTTCTTGGTCTCTGTGGACCTCCTCTCTGAGCCGGGATGGACCCTCTCTGCCCCATGCTGCTCCTCACTGAGGACTTGGCAAGAATGGGCCCCTGAATCGGCCGAGGGCAGGTTATTCCCCTTGGAGGGGCAGCCCCGGCTGAGCTGGACTGAGGGCGCCCAAAGTGAGGGCCAGGCTTTGGGGGCCCAGGAGCCCCTCCTGCTGAGCCCACAAGAAGACGCCTGTCACTGGGGAGTAGGGGACCCTAGGCAGGGCAGGAATAGGAGCCTGCATCCCGGATGGTGCCCCACCTAGAATGGCTAAGCTCAGGCTTCCAGTGGAACTCCCCCCTCTCCCCTCCAGGAGGGCTCTCAATGATCCAGCATCTACTCGGCCCAAGCTAGACATCCCTCAGGAAATCTGCACCCAGATTGGGGGCAGAGCATCCGCTAATTTATAGAACTTCACACACGCCTGGGGGAAATTGGCAGTGTCGCAAGCTCTATAATTGCAGGACAGTTCATAGCCTGTAATTAAAGTTAATAACGAAGTAAATGATGAGAATAAAGCTTTGTGGCAGGTCATTTTTTGTTCTCCCAGCACCCACTGCTCTCTCCTCCCTTGTCCCAATCCCCAGGCCGCCAATTGCCCTCCTCATTTACTCATTCGTTATCTCTTTTCTTCCTCAGATTCACTTATTCATCTCTCTGTCCATCTGTTTACTTGTTCCTCTAGGAGTTTATTTATCTATAGAGTCATTTACCCAACTACCTATTTACTCAGTCATGGGTTTATTTAATTTTTCTCTAGTGTCCACCTTCCGTTCATTTGTTCATTTGTCTCTGGGTCTCTGGCTCTTTATTTGTTGAGATCATTCACTGTCTGAGATCCTGGCCACCTGAAGCCCTTCGCCCAGGCCTGGGGGCTGGCCTGGACATGTTGGAGAACGCAGGAGTGGGGCCAGGAGGGCCCCGAGCCTCAGGGAAGGGCCAGGAGGGCTCAGGGAGGGACAGGAGGGCCCTGAGCCTGAGGGAGGGGCCCGGAGCCTCAGGGAGGGGCCCAGGGCCGGGAGCAGGGCTCAGCCTTGGAGGGGCATCTCAGCCCAGCTGAGTTGGACAGAGCTGAGAGGGGCTGGGGGAGCGGGAGGCCATTTAATCCCCCCAACGAAGCTGTGTGCAAGCCCAGCACAGTGGCCGGACACGGGGCCTCTGTGGGGCGGAAGGCCGCGAGGGGCCAGGGCCACGGGAGCTCCCGGGAGGCAGGTCCTGCTCTGTCCCCCGCCTCTGCCCGGCCCCTCTGTCCCGGCCCAGCCGCGAGCCCCCAGACTGACCCTTCTCTCCCCCCCAGATCGTCCTGGAGAACAGCAGCCGGGAGGACAAGCACGAGTGTCCCTTTGGCCGCAGCAGCATCGAGCTCACCAAGATGCTGTGCGAGATCCTGAAAGTGGGCGAGCTGCGTAAGTCCGCCGGGGCTGGGAGGGCGGGGTGGGGGTGGGGGCGGCGGCTGGGCCGGCGGTCGGAAGGCCGGTGTCCGCTCTGGGGCGCCCGATGGCCGAGCTGGACTCGATGAAGCTGGGGAGGGGCTTCCCAGAGGAGATGGAAGAAGTGTTGTGAGACGTGGGGGGCTGGGCGCTCAGCAAGTGAGGCTGGAGCTTGTACCCGCTGGGGGGCGCCGGTCCCGGGGCGCCTCTGCAGGCCCCGATGAGAGCCGGTGCCCGCTGGGGGGCGCCTGTCCTGCCCCGATGAGAGCCGGTGCCCGCTGGGGGGCGCCTGTCCTGCCCGGTGAGGCCGGTGCCCGCTGGGGCCCGGTCCCGGAAGCGTCCAGGCCCGATGAGGCGGTGCCCGCTGGAGCCCTGTCCTGCCCGATGAGGCGGTGCTCGCTGTGCGCCCGGTCCCGGGGCGCGTCTGCAGGCCCCAATGAGCCGGTGCCCACTGGGGGGCGCCTGTCCTGCCCCGATGAGAGCCGGTGCCCGCTGCGGGGCGCCTGTCCTGCCCCGATGAGAGCCGGTGCCCGCTGCGGGGCGCCTGTCCTGCCCCGATGAGAGCCGGTGCCCGCTGGGGGGCGCCTGTCCTGCCCCGATGAGAGCCGGTGCCCGCTGCGGGGCGCCTGTCCTACCCGGTGAGGGCGGTGCCCGCTGCGGGGCGCCTGTCCTGCCCCGATGAGAGCCGGTGCCCGCTGCGGGGCGCCTGCTTTGGGGGGACAGTTGCGGGGACTTCCAGGGAGGCCGCAGGACCTGGCTCTTGGGCTGGGGCCGCCGTCCCCACAGGCGCCGCTGCTTCTCCTGCTCCTGCGGAATCCGGGACCGCTCTAGAGCCCAGGAGCAGCCGGGGCGCTGGGAAGGGAGGCCTCCCAGGGGCGGGGCCAGCCGCAGGATTCTGCGCTTTGGCCCAGAATCATCAGGGAGCCTCAGACGGCGGCAGAGCAGGGCAGCTGGGGCCCGGCCGTGGTCCGGCTGCGGGCCCGGTGACCTCCCCGGGCCGGTCCCCGCTCAGCGCCCGGGCCGGACTTCCCCCCCCCCCGCAGCGGCGGCCCCACTCCCCCCGGCCCCGTGCCTCCCTGGGACCCCGCCCGCGGCCGGCCGCGGGACCCGCGGGGACCGCTAGAGGCCCTTCTGGGCGCGGAAGGGCCCGTGTGCGCGTGGTGCATAGGGGGAGGGAGGGGCTTGCCCGGGGTGCCCCGGGACCGACTGGGCCCCCCCGAGGGTGTGGGCCGGGGCCCGGCTGGTCCCTGAATACGGCCCCTCCCGGCCGCTGCCCCGGAAGCTGGTGCCCCTGAGGCTGGTGCTCCCAAAGCTGGCGCCCTCGGGGGCGGCACCCTCGGAGGCGCGCTTTCTCCGTGTCCCGCAGGCAGGGGTCCCTGGCAGAAGGGGCCGGCACGGCCACGTGGGCGCAGGGTGCCCGGGTGCCAGAGGCCGGCCGTTCTCCGGGGGAGCCCGGGGGAGACCCGCTGTGGCGCGGGGCCGTCCTCATTCTCAGGGAGGGGCCAGGAGGGCCCGGAGCCTCAGGGAGGATCCAGGGCACACAAGGCCGGGACCTCGGGGGCCTGAGCCCGTGCAAGGGCTCCCACAGCCCCCCCTCCCTTCTCTGCATCCCCCTGCCGCCGGTTTCAGGCGCCCTCGGCTCAATGGGGTCCCAGGCTCCTCCCCCCACAGCCGGCAGGGCTCAGCTCCCAAGCGCCCCCTCCCCGGTCCTCGGCCCCCCAGAACCACTGCCCCAGGGGCGCGTCTCCGTGATCTTGGACAAAAGGCGCCTCTGGGGGTCGGGCAGCCCCTGGGAGTGAGCTCTGCTCCTGAGCGAGTCAGTGCCCGAATAGGCCCTTTCCCAGGAGCGCCTCAGCCTCTCCCCGAGTCCTGGACCCACTAGGGAACGGTGACACTTGCCTCCATTTTTAAAGCCCCAGCCAGAGGCGGCTGGGAGCCCGCTTCTTTTCCCGCGGCTCTTCCCCCCACTCACCAGGGCTCTGTTGCCTGTGACAGCTGAGGGAAGTTAGACTTTTGTAGGCAGGAGCTGGGAGAAAGGCCCCGGCGGGCAGTGTTAGGGCGCGCTCCCTCCCGGTGACCCCGAGCCAGGCAACCCCAGCTTCACACGGCCAGCGGGCAGTCTGTGCTCCGGAAACCGCCGGCCTCGGACCTGCTGCTCCAGAGCAAGATGCCCAGTGGCCCGGGGGAGCTGGATGGGGGGCCTGGAGGGAGGGCCTGGAGGGAGGGCCTGGAGGGGGCCCCTGGGGAGCCAGATGGGGGACACAGGGCACCAGCCCCTGACAGGCACGAGCTGCTGGATTCCCTGATTACTCCTCCAGGAACACCATCCCCCCCATCTCCGCAGGTCTAGGGGTGGTCAGTGTCTAGGAGAGCTGGGTCACAACCGACCCAGGCCCCTGGAACCCTTTTAGCTCTAGACAGAACATGATACAAAATGTGTGTGGAAATCCTCGAACCCGGGGCATCCGTACCACTGTGTGGGAGTTACTGGACTAGCGTGGAAAAGCCCAATGGCGCTTCCCCCTCGCTTTGCTGCCTTACTGAGTGTGTTTGCTTAGAAATGTGCAAGAACGAGCCTGGGAAGTGACTGATAGAGAGGCAGCGTTTGGGGACCGGGATGGCTCAGAGGTGGGAAAGGGGCCGAATCGTGCGGAGAACGGAGGCCCCTGTGTGGCAGCCCCCAGGCCCGCTCTGTCCCAAGCTCCTTCAGGCACCGCGGGGCCAGGGCATCCTCCACCTCACTCCTTTGGGCTCTGATTGGGTGTGTCTGTTTCTCGCCACGGGAACTTTATTTGCTGACAGGCCGCTGGGTAGCTGGGTCTCAGAGAGATGCCGGGGGCCACCAAGAAGCTGCCAGCCCCGGGTCCCGCCTGAACTCGGAGCTCCCCGACTTCCCGTCCCTCCGGGACGTCTCTCATTCCTTTCCTAGCTTAAATAGGCAAATTGTGGCAATCTGGGCTCTCAGAGGGAGAATGTCTCCTGCCCTCCCCGGGTCCCCCATTTCCTTACCCAGGAAACGAGGGGCTCGCCTTAGGCCGGGGGAGAAGCCACTACACGGCACCAGCAGCGCTCAAAATTCTGCCTGAATCCCAGCCCACCCAGCAAGCCCCTCGCCCCTTCCAGAACACCGAGGCGGTGTCTATGGTGACTTTGAGATGCGGACGGGGCCTAGGGACTGCTGGGGAAGGGCTCCCTCTCAGCCAGTCCGATTCAAGGAGAATTCGCACAGACCCGGGTCTCCAAAGCAGGCAGCCGCCCCTCATTTTGAGGAAGTTTTCTCACCCTCCATTGTGCTCCCGGCAGTTGAGCCTCCTGCAGCTTTTTTGCTGGTAGCAAATCCTTGAGCCTCTCAGAGCCTCTGTCTCCTTGTCTGTGTGCTGCATCACACCTGCCCTGTAGGCTGTTGGGAAGAGCGCATGAGATAAGGAAGGCAGAGCCCTCCGAAACGGCCCCTGCCAAGAGATGGAAAACTCTTGCCAGAGGGCAGGGACTAGGTCACGGTTCATTCTGGTGAGCCCTGTCCCTGCCCCCCCAGCCTCCTGTTTGCCATCTCCTGTGTTCAGATTCTCTGCTCACCATTGGCCACTCGGGGAGGATGGACCGAGCTCAGTGACCTCAGCCTTTGGGGACCACCCTGGCCTGTGGGAGGGCAGCAGGAAGGGGGTGCCCTCTGTGGCAGAGACTCCTTTTGTGGAACGAGGGCTTTCTGGGCAGCCCCCCTCTGTTCTGTTGTGTTAGAACAACAGCTTGAGTCAAAGGGCTGGCACCATGCTTGTTAATTGGATGGGCCCAGCTTGTCCCCTTTGATCACTGACCGTTTCAGAGGGTGGGGGGAAAGCCCCCCACCTTTGTGCTGGCAGAGATGGTGGGGGCCCCTCAGTCTGCCACCATGAACTCCCTCGGTCTGCCGCCACAAGCTCCCATGGTCCTTCACGAACCCCCTTGGTTCGCTCCCATGAACCCTTTCGCTGCACCGCCATGAACCCCATGGTCCACCATCACAAGCCCCCATGGTCTGTTGCCACAAGCTCCCATGGTCTGCCACAAGCCCCCGCGGTCCCTTGAAAGGACGCCCTCCAGGACTGGCTGCAGTGGCTGAGCCCTGCTGTGTAGACTGTGCGGGTGATAATGAGAACATAAGTAATTCCCTTTCCTAGGGGATCGGATAAATGGGGTTAGAAGCCAGCCTTCTCTGTGTGGAGGTTTATCCTCCCATCAATCAGCCCAGTCTCTGAGTTATGGCCAGGCCTGGGGCCGGGCTGAGGGGAGGGGACCGGGCAACCCTTCCCCCGCTGACCACAGGAGGCGATTTCTCGTGGTCTGGTCCCCAGGAAAGACTGTCTCGGTACACGCCAGAATCGCCTTTGCCGTGGGTTTCCTTGAGGAGGAGAAGCATTTTCTTGGGCTCCAAGCCGCGTTAATTTTTATAACTTAATTTCCGTGGGCCAGGAGGCCCATCGCTCTCGTTGCTATGGGAACGCCAGCTGAATTTCCTGGCTTTTCTGCATTTACGATATGAACAATAATGTGCAAGTAAAAAGGCGTTTCTCCCTTTCTCCATTTCCTTTCCCTTCTCACTCTTTTTCCATGAACATTGCTGGGGGAGAGGAGGGTGAAATATTTCCTGAGTGGCCTGGGCTGCGGGGTGACCAGCCGACCTTTGTCGGGCCTTCAAAGTTTATATCTCATTGCTGAGGAAGGCCTTCGGAGCCATGTTCGTATGGGTAACCCCAACCCAGTGAGAGCTAGAGGAGACTGGCCCCGGTGGCTCATCAAGAACCACTCTGCGTCAGGGGCAAAACAAAGTTGGGGAGAATTAGGGGCCTGGACACCAGCCTGAGGGGGAGGCTAGGACCCGGACACTCTGAGGTCATGTTATGGCAGGAGGCCGGTTGTGAGGAGGAGAAAGCAGGCGCTCCCTGGGACGCCTCCTCCCTGGCTAATTTCTCTCTCACTAGAAGCTAAGCTTTGTCACTTCTGACTCCTGTAGGAGCCCACCGTGGGGCAAAGCCCAGACTGCCTCACCCTAGTTACTGGCCCTTCTGCCTCTGAGATCTCCTTGTTCCCTGTGGAGGCCTGATGGCCTCCTGAGCACTTGCCTTGAATCTCTGAGTGTCCTTACCTCTGCCAATCTGCATATTGATGATACTTGTAAAGCATTATGTAAATTATACTAGTAGTGAATATGTTATCTAATCAAATGGCCTTTAGGGCTAATTACAATATGGGGGGCTCCGGAATGTTAACCATCCCTTGTGGCCCAGGGGCAAAGGCCCAGTCCTTCCCCACGCTTTTCTGGACAAGCCTCCTTTCTATAGATGGTGAGGGCCCGGCCTGGGCCGCGTCACGTGGACAACGGGCCCGTCTCTTTTCTCCTTAGAAATGTGAAGCTCTTCCCAGAAGGCTCATGTCCAGGGAATCCCTAGACCACCCACCCTCAGAAAACAGTAACGGGCGGCCTCTTGTTACTCTGTGCGGGCTCATCCTGGGCTGAGCATTTGCCTACAAAGGCACCGCGCTAAGCACTGGACGTAAAAAGGGCCCCCCCTGCCTCAAGCGGCTTCCCACCTAATGGGGGACAAGGTCTCTCAGCAGGCTGGGACTCTGCTTCTGTCTGGCCCCCTTAAGGAGGTGAGGAAATGGTAAGAACAACTACAGGCTGGCAGCCCTTGGGGGCTCCGGGGATTCTTGGAAGGATGCTCACACTCCCAGACAGGGATGCAGACGGACGAGGCACTCTCAAGGAGGGGTACAGTCGGGCGTGGTGCAGTTGGACGTGGTGCAGATGGACACAGCGCTCCCAGGGAGGGATGCAGGCAGACGTGGTGCAGACAGACATGGCGCTCCCAGGCAGGGACTCAGATGGACGCGGCGCTCCCGCATGTTGGCTTTTCTTGGACAGTTGTCAGTCGGGCTGCATTTGGAAGGACGCCTTTATGCATCCCTGGTAGGAAGGCTACCTCTCCGTAAATATATCTGGGTGTTAAGTAGTGGGTGCCAGACCAGCTGGCACGGGGAGCCTGTTGGCAGCCTCGGAACCCCGCCTTCCCGTCCCCTGCCCACTCTGCCCCAAATGGAAAGGACTGCTGGGTTTTCAGGAACCTGCCTGGGAGGAGGGGGAGGGGCCCCTCTTGACCCTCTGCCGCTAGAAGGCCAGAGAGGAGTTTGGAGGGATTAAGCTGGAGCTGGTCCCATGGCAGCCTCTGCAGACATCCCATAATCTCCAGCCTCAGAATGGAAATTAAAATCCCGGAGCTGAGCTGTTGAGACCCAATTCCCCGCCCCAGTGAGAAAACATGAACAGGCAGAAACAGCTGGGCCGACCCACGAATCCCCTGAGTACAGGCCCTGGCCCCCCGGGAGGCCGGAAATCCCTGCCTTTATCCTTGGCCGACCTACCCTTGGGAAGAGAAGCCGTCTCTAGTGACCTAATGCGGTCCATGGCCTACTATATTTCTGTTTGTTTATAATTTATATTTATGTTTATGCATCTACAGGGCGGCAGTCCCAGCAGGTGGGAGTAGGAAAGGTCTCATGTGGGAGGCAGTCCCTGAGCCCTCAAGGTCAGGAAAGATCAATGGACTGCAAGGATCGGCGCTGGCTGGTGCTTCCAGACAGGAAGAGGGCTTGAAGGACTCAGTCTGAGATTTGGCGGAGGAGGCAGGCATCCCGGAGGTGGCGGGCATCCCGAGCTGGTGCCAGACCACATGTTCTGTGCCTGCTGCAGGGGGGACCCCCACCCCTGCTCCTCCTGCTCTGGGCAAAGTCTGCCGGCCAGCAGGGCTCTGCCTCCCCCCTACTCCTCTCCCAGTTCTTGCCCAGACCTTCATCATCCACATCTTGCTTTCCCGTGGGCCCAGGTAGTGCTAAGCTATGAAATTGAGGTCACTGACACCGAGGGGATCTCAGGTAGGAAATTAGGGTAGGGAGAAAGGGGTCCCGGGAGCACTGAGCCTGAGCCAGTAGGACCCTTTCCTGACCCTCAGACCCCAACCCAGTAAAGTATGATTGAGACCCTCTGAGGCTCAATGCTGATCAGGGGAAACTGAGGCGGTGACAGGAAAGGGCTTCCCCAACATTGACACCACTTGGACTTCTCCAAGGTTATGAGACACATGAGATGGAGACTCCCTCCCCAATTCTGTTGGCTGGGGTGGGGCGGAGTAAAGAGCTCCACAAAGACAGTTGCTCAGTAGGCTTTCGTGTTGACCAGTGAGCCAAGTCCTGGCGTGTCTAGTGGATTTCATTTTACTCTGCTGACCCTAACAAGTGTCATTGAGAGCTGAGTCCCACGGGATCCCACCTCTCCTCAAGGTGTAGTATCTTCCTCCATGAGCATCCCCAATGATGTGAGCCACATGCCCCAGCATTTGCCCCCTCAAACCCCTTCTTCTGACAGCCCCCCCCAAATCTGGTACCTCTTGTAATTTTTTAAACAAGAATATTATCAACAACCCCCTATCAAGCTTGGCAACTTTTTACACTTAAATATATTTATCTCTGCCCACAAAATGACTTATCAGATCACCTCCAGCTCTTTCCCATCAGCTCTATAATTGCCCTTTCATTTCTGTTTCTTTTGCCACGGCCCATGTCCATCCATGTACGCCCATTCTTCCACCTCAGTCTTCCCTTTCCTGCATTCTGCCATAAAGGTCTTTCTAGAGTTCTTTCTCTTTTGTCCATTTATGAATCTTCATTGAATTTTAGCATTCCATTGCCTTTGTGTACTTCAGGTTATTTAACCTTATTCTCTTGTTGGGCATTTAGTTTTTTCTTCCATTACGAATAACACATCTGTAAAAATCTTGGTCCAAATCTTGGCCCAATTTTTTAAAATTTCATTAATTATTTCCAACAATGGAATCATTGGGTCAAAAATACGATTATTTTTATAATTTTGCTAAGTATGTCAGATTATGCTCCAAAAAGAAAAAACACCCTCTACAAGCCTGCAATTCCACCAACAATGACTGAGTGTGACTGTTTTCCCAGTGTCCTCTTAGTTTTGACAGAACTAGAACCCACCCCACACTTTTCAGGGTGGCTAAGTGCTTTGCATCTCTGCCCATCTGATTCTCACAGCGACCTGGGGAGGTGGGGGCAATTATTGCATTTCTTGCTTTTAATCATTTTGCCATAGAGAACAATTAGCTGGGGATGAGGTGGGTGCCCCAGAGTGGTTTTATTTTTATTTCTTTGGCTAGCAGGGAACAGTTTGCTTTCCCCCTTTTAAGAACTGCTTTTGCCTGACCACTTCTCTGCTGGGATCTGCGGCTGCCCTTGTGAATTCTGAGTAGCGCTCTCTCCGGTTTGTCAGCTCTGACCTTTGGAGCGTTGTGTTATTTTGCTCCTATCACTTTTGTCGTAGGGAGATTTTGGATATTTCTCTAATTAAACACGGCTTGCCTCTCCCAATGATATATTCTGTTTAATATACCAAAAGCCATCTCTCCACCACAACTGAGAAAAAACAAATGCTTCTACCTTTGATAGGCTTTAAAAAATAAAGCTTAAGTCCATCATCTAAATGGAAGTCCCAGGGGTCTATTGGGAGCCGGCTTTCCCGTCGTGCTAACAGCTTTCCTTTTTGTGTTTAACGGGGCAGTCTTTCTTTCGCGCCAACTTATTAAGGTGAATGTTGTTCCTCGAGATCTCCAGCCTGTCCCCTCGGTCCTTATTCTCTGTTCTAAGCAAGCACCAGATGGACTTGGCTATGGTGGCTGCTTACTACATTTAAAAGGCCCCCTCTGTTGACTTTTCCGAAAGTTAATGTCCACCCCTTGTTGTGTTTCCACATACATTTGAGTGTGGTTTTGTCCAGTCCCAAGAAGAACCTCCTCAAGGTTTGGCTTGCTGTTGCATTGCATGTGTTCGCTTAATCTGCGCTTATGATCACGCTCTCACTGACCCGACCCTCTCATGAATACTCGTCGTTGGTTAGCCACGTCTGACTTTTCCTGGCCCCACAGACTACAATGTCCGTGTGGTTTTCTTGGCAAAGCTGGAAGGATTGGCCATTTCCTTCCTTCTCCAGCTCATTTTACAGTTGAGGAAGCTGAGACAAATGGGGTGAAGTGACTTGCCCAGGAGGTGACTCCGGGTCCTGGTTTATTCCCCAAGCCTCCTGAGAGTCTGACACCATCGGAGCAGTCCTTCTGGCTCTTCCGACTTCCCTGGGCTGGGATTTCCCTCCTGTGTAATTGTGCTAGTTTTTACAGCCAGCAGTGGCTTCTGGGGCTTAATTCTCTGTCTTGCACCCCATCAGAACTGACTTATTGTCTCAATTAATCCGGAGGCTTGAGAGCTGCTGGTCCCTTTAGATCACCTGGTTCTAACATCTGCTGATAATGACACCGGAGCTCTTAATTTCGGATGTTAATCCTCCTAATAGCTATTTCCTGTCTCACCACAGTCGGTGTTTCTAATCTCCAGGCACATAGACATTGGAGCTCAGTCCCCTCCACACTCCCAGAAGCCTTTCACACTGACCTGATGGACTGATTGACAGCCCCAGCAGCCCTGGGATTAGGGGAGCTGGGGACTGGGCTGAAGGATGAGTTAGAAACATCGTCCAGAGACAGAATGTTCCTTAGCACCCTGACTTGTAAATCTCTGCTTCCCAGGAGGATCCCCAGCTTTGGCCCCACCCCACCCCAGCCACCTCCCCTTGGAGAAATGGGGACTTTGTGGCCCACCATTCCCAGAGGGTGAGTGGTATCCTGAAAATCTTAACAGAATTGGACCTCACAGAGCATGGAGAGAAAGCTCTCCACAGCCAAGTCACTCTTCTCTTAAATGAAGGCAGTAGTGTTTTCTGAGATTCCTCCCATCACCAGCTCTTGGGTCATTTTTATTTTTAATATAATTTTATTATATATTTAAATAGAATAGCAAGTTGTACATAATAATAGATTTGCAGTTTCATGTGCAATCATTTAAAAATTATACTATGTAACCGAAATACTTGTTTAATGCTTAAATTAAAAATAAATTGAATAAAAACAAACAAACCCTTCAACACAATTCCCCTAGGCTTTCTCCATCAAATACCATTTTTTCTTATTATTAATTTAAAATTTTAATATTTTACATTGCATTTTCATTGTTGCATTCAAAACAATTTTTCACATTTGTTTTAAAAACTTTGAGCTTCAGATTCTCTCCCTTCCTCCCTCCCCACCTGACATTGAGAAGGAATATGTGAAGTTATACAAAACATTTCCATAAAATTCATGCTGTGAATTTTTCTTCTCCCCAAAAATCCTCTAGAAAAATAAGGTAAAAAAATATGCTTCAATCTGTATTCAGATACAATCAATTCTTTCTCTGGCATGGATAGCACTTTTCACCATAAGTCCTTCAGAGTAGTCTTGGATATGGTATTGCTGGGAATAGAAAAGTCATTCGCAGCTGATCATCCCACAACACTGCTATTACTTTGGACACAGCACATTTCACTTTTCATAAGCTCATGGAGGACTTTCCAGGTTTTTCTGAGAGCATCCTGTCCATTATTTGTTACATAATCATAGTATTCCATCATAATCACATAGCACAGTTTATTCAGCCCATCCACAATTGATGGGCATCCCCTCAATATCCACTTCTTTGTTCTGAGAAAGGAGTTGTCATAAATATAAAAATCTCTTTGGGAATATTTGCCTAATAGTGGGGTATTTTTAGGTAGAAGGGTATACATGATTTTATAGCCCTTTGGGCATAGTTCCAAATTGTTCTACAGAATAGTCGAATCAGTTCACAATGCATTAATGTCTCGTTTTTCCCACATTCTCTCCAACATTTGTTTTCTTTTTCTTTTTTCTGGCCCATCACCCAATCTGATAGGTATATAGTGCCTCAGAATTGTTTTCATTTGCATTTTTCCAATCAATAGGAGTTTCTTATGGCTGTTCATATCTTTGGTCATTTATTAACTGGGGAATGGCTCTTATTTTTATAAATTTTAATCAGTTCTCTATATATTTGGGGAACAAGTCCTTTATCAGAGAAACTTGCTTCAGAAATTTTTTTCCACAGTTACTATTGCTCTTTCCTTCCATTTTGTTTCCCCCACAGCCATTTATTATTCTCTCTTTTCTTTTACTCCGGCTTCCCTCAAAAGTGTTTTGCTTCTGACCACTCCTTCCTCAATATGCTCTCCTTTCTATCAACCTCCCCCCTTCTCATATCCCCTTCCCTTCCTATTTTCCTGCAAGGCAACATAAATTTCTATATTGAATGTATATGATATTTCTTCTTTGAGCCATTTCTGATGAAAATAAGGTTCACTCACTCTCCCCCCTCTTCCTTTCCCACTTCACTGCAAAAGCTTTTTCTTGCCTCCTTTGTGACAGATAATTTTTACCATTCCACCTCTCCTTTTCCCCTTCTCCCAGTACATTCTTCTCTCACCCCTTAATTTCATTCGTTTAGATATTAGAACTTCATATTCAACTCACAGTTGTGTCCTCTATCTATATATACTTCTTCTAACTACCATGATAATGAGAAAGTTCGTATAAATTACAAGTACCATCCTTCCATGTAAGAATAGAAACAGATTAACCTTTTTAAGTCCTTTATGATTTCCCCTTCCTGATTAACCCCTTAAGCTTCTCCTGAGACATGTATTTGAAAGCTTTCTATTCAGCTCTGGTCTTTTCATCATGAATGCTTGAAAGTCCTGTATTTCATTGATTTTCCACCTTTTCTCTTGAGTTGTTGCATAGGTGCTTCCTGGTTGTAATCCTGGTTCCATTGCTCTACAGAATATCATATTCCAAGGCCCCAGGTTCTTTAATATAGAAGCTGCGAAATCTTGTGTTATCTTGACAGTGGCTTCACTATACTTGAATTGTTTCTTTTTGGATGCTTGCAATATTTTCTTCTTGACCTAACAGTTCTGGAATTTGGCCACAATATTTCTGAGGGTTTTCATCTTGAAATCTCTTTCAGGAAGTGATTGGTGAAATTTTTTTCAATTTCTATTTTGGTTCTAGACTATCAAAACAGTTTTCCTTGGTAATTTCTTGTAAAGTGATGTCCAGGCTCTTTTTTTGTTCATGGCTTTCAGGTAGGCCAATAATTTTTTAATTATCTCTCTTGGATCTATTTTTCCAGGTCAGTTGTTTTTCCAATGAGGTATTTCATATTGTTTTCTATTTTTTCATTCTTTTGGTTTTAATTATTGTTTCTTTATCTCTCATAAAGTCATTGGCTTCCATTTGCTCAAATCTAATTTTTAAGGAATCCTTTTCCTCAGTGAGCATTTGTACCTCCTTTTCCATTTAGCCAATTTTGCTTTTTAAAGCATTCTTCTCCTCATTAGTTTTTGGTACTTTCTTTTTCAACACTCTCATTTCTTATATCAATTTTTTTTCTGTCTCTCTTACTTAATTTTCAGAATCCCTTTTAAGCTTTTCCATGGCCTGAGGCCAATTCTTGTTTTTCTTGGAAGCTTTAAATCTAGGAGCTTTGACTTTATTATTTTATTCTGAGTGTGTGTTTTGATCTTCTTTGTCACCATGGTAACTTTCTCTGGTCAGAATATTTTTCTGTTGTTTGCTCATTTTCCCAGTCTGGTGTTCAGCTTTTAACTCTTTGTTAAAGTAGAGCCCTGTTTCCAAGTTAGAAGGTACAGTGTTCCATGTTTCAGGAGTTTTGTGCAGCTGTTTTCAAAGATCCTTTTAGAAACTTGTAAGTTTTCAGTTCTTCCAGTGTGATATGATCCAAGGAGAAGTGTGTTTACTATTCTCCTGGCCTATGTTCTGATCTGTGAGTGAGTCTTTTCTGTTCCGGAATTGTGAGGAGGGTCCTTGCTCCCCTGTGGCTGTAAGTTATAGTGTATTAGTATGTTTCCTTACCTTGGGACTGTGAGCCGGAACTGCACCTGGGACCTGAGTAAGGGAAAAGCAAGAGTCCTGCCTCGGTGCTAGTAAAGAGGTCTTCTGACTACCTGTTGGACCTCCTTACCCCCAGGAGCTGTTGCTGCTGCTACTACTACTCTTACCACTGTCACTACTGCTGCTGACAGCTGCTGCAATTACTATTGCTAATAATTTTACTATTATCACTACTTCTGGTGACTACTGCTACTAGCATTACAGCTGTTACTATTACCATTATCACTACTGCAGCTGCCTGCTACTACTATAATTATCACAACTGCTGTTATTACTACTACTGGCACTATTGCTATTAGTACTACTCCTGCTGTTATTACTACTGTCAGTATTACTATTATCACGACTGCTGATGACTTGCTGTTGCTGCTCTCACCACTGCTACCCCCACTGTTGGTTCTGTGGCTCCCTCGGCCTGGTTTAGGGGTGATCCCCTCACACCCTAGTTCAGCCTCCTTTTACTAATGAACTTCCAAGTTGTCCTTTGTGTCTGGAAGCAGAGAGGTCTGCAAACTGCTGCCGCCCCTGATTCAGAGGCCCCAGGATCCATTCTTGGTTTGCTGGGACCCAGGCAGCACTGACTGGCCTGTGCTGGGACTGCCCACAGACTTTTCCTGCTCACCTTTTCCATTCCATCTTTTTGTGTGTTTTGAAACTCCAACTTTTGTTTAGAGTCCTTTATTTAAAGATATTTGGGGGGGGGGGCGATCTGAGGGAGAGTTTGGTCAAGTCTTTGGCTTTATTTCGCCATCTTGGCTCCACCTCTGGCTCTCAGATTTTTTAACTTCATCATTCCAGGATTCAGGATTGTGCTGATGGGAGCGCCCAGTTTTCCACTCGGCCTCCATGGTGGCCCCTCGGGGCCTCCCTCAGACACAGGGCCCCCTCCCTCCAAGGACTAAAAGGGAGAGAAGCAGCAGGAGGAGGGGCCGGAGGTGGCAGGGATGGCTTTGAAACTTGTTCTCTCAGAAGAGCC
Source organism: Sarcophilus harrisii (assembly GCF_902635505.1). Taxonomy (NCBI): domain Eukaryota; kingdom Metazoa; phylum Chordata; class Mammalia; order Dasyuromorphia; family Dasyuridae; genus Sarcophilus; species Sarcophilus harrisii. Next base: position 4,160,011 of record NC_045426.1, on the reverse strand, counting down.
TGGCCTTGGTGCATCCGCCCGGCAGCAGGCTCGGGCTCCCGTTGTCTGAAATTGAAATCTCAGCCTCATTAGGGATTATGTATTTTTAGTTTCCATTTTGGGAGGACCAGACTGGGCTGCCCTTGGGGTCCCAGAGTTTCACTTCCCAGGAAGGCTCATCAACTAGAAATGCCTGGGACAGTCACAGAAAATGGCCAAGCTGGTTTTGGGGAGCACGGGGGTTAGAGTGGAGTTGGGGGGTCCAGTGAATGATACAGTTTGGCTGGAATCAAGAGGGTGGAGCTCAGCTCTGTCCCTGGCCCGGCTGCAGGGGGAGTCTCACCAGCCGGTCCTCCCATCTCCTCTCTACTGGTCGATGAGTCCCTGGGTCTCAGCAGCCTGCAGATCAGAGCCGACGCCATTGTTTGTGCAGGGAAGCTTGTGCTATTGGGGGGCTTCAGGTTCTGGGCTGTGTCATTGTTTCTGGCAATGAGCCCCATTGTCCCTGTAGGCAGGCTCAGGTTCTGCTGGACCCGACATTAGGAGCCGGGCTTTCTGGCAATGAGATCAGGACAGCTTGGGGCTCAGGTGTGGCCTGGAGGGCAAATGGGCCGCTCAGCGGCTCCCCCGTGCGTCGGCCAGTCTGCCACCCGTTTGTCTGACCCGCCAGGAGGCAGCTTCCAGTGTGGAAGCCATGGAGTCTGTCCAGTCGAGGATTACTCTGCCCTTCTGTGCCTCTCACCTCCTGATCCCCCACCTGGTTCTGCCTCTGGGGCTGAGTGGGACACAGCCAAGCCCACTTCCAAGAGAGCCATCCAGGCAGGGATGCACTGCTTTTCCTCTGGGTTCAGACCCCCCAGGCCTCCAACTGCCCATTGTGGGGGAGGTGGGGAGGTGTGTCAAGGCCCTTCGCCATGCTGATTGCCCCTTCAGCATCGTCCCTCACAATCCTCCCAGAACTTACCTGGGAGCCGTCTCTTCATTTTAGAGGGAGGGACTGAGCTTCAGAGAGGTTGAGCCATGAACCACAGCATCATGACTCGGTGGTCTTCCTGGCAAGGGGTCCAGGACTGTCCTCTGCCCCTTATCAGGACTGAAGATTCAGGAATTTTGGGCCTACCTGTAGTTGTGGCCTAGGGTGAAGTTTGGTGGAGGAGGGGCTTAGAACCACATGGAGTTCTTAGGAACTGGGAACATTTAGCCTAGAAAAGAGAAGAGGGAGGGTAATAAAATGGGGTCGTTTAGCTGGAGAAGAAGTGACCTGCAGGTGGCCCAGAGTATTTAAAGGCTGTCACAGGGGAAGGGGATCAGAGTCCTTCTGCTTGGCCCCAGAGGATAGAACAAGATGCCCTGGGGGAGGGGGGCAGGAAGGCTCTTAGCCAGCAGGTAATGGCTGCTGTGGCATAATTGGGGATCCCCCTTCCCTAGAGTTCTCCCCACTAAGGACGGATGACCAATGGTCAGAGGTACTTGTTCTCACAGTGGTTGGACCAGAAGCTCCGCGCTCCCATCCCTTGTGTGATGCAGGGGACTGTGATGACCGCGTTAGCACCCAGGGTACCTTAGAATCAGCCGGAGGCAGGATAAGCAAAAGTCCTTGGTCTTTATTCTTGGTCTTTAGGGGTAAAAGTGAATTAGATGGATGTAGGATCTCTGTGACCTTCCTTCTTCGTCTCCCGCCCAGAAGTGACCCTGGCTGGCCTTACTCCACCCCCAGTCCCTCCTATAATTCTCTGTATACACCAATCATCGAGCCAGAACAGAATGGTGGGAAGGGCTATTTTCCAAGCATAGGCTTATAGAGTGTTGTCCAATCGGTAATTAGCCCTAAGTGCTCGGTTGTCCGACCTCAGTGCAGCAACTCAAGAGTTTCAGCCCTTTACAGGGGACCCCACTTTGCCATGATGACTTAGACGTCTGACCCATCCTGTTGGCCGGAACATGTCCATGGCCATGCTCTATCCTAGTCTCTCAATAACATGTGCCAGGGCTAAGTTGGCGGAAGATTTTTGCTGTTATTCGGTCATTTCCATCGTGTCCAATTCTTCTTGACCTTATTTGCGGTTTTCTTGGCAGATATACTGGAATGGCCATTTCCTTATCCTGCTCATTTTACAGATGAAGAAACTGAGGCACACAGGATAAGGGGACTTGTCTAGGGTCATGCAACTAGGAAGTGTCTCAGGCAAGATCTGAAATCAGAAAGAGCAGTTCTGGCCCAATCTTTATGAATTATGGTGTCCCTAGCTGCCCATAGTTGCAGATAAGAGTCAGTAAATCTCGATTTCTTCTTAGAAAACTCCATTTGCACCCAGATGGCCTCTGAGGGCAATCCTTTCCCAAAGGGAAGGCCTTTGATTTTGCAGAGTCCTTTGGTTGCAGCGAGGTATTAGAAATGCATAATGTCCTCAAGAAGGATTCCCGGGCAGACTTGGGGTACAAACCCTGCCCATATTGTGGGTCAATCAGGATCCCTGAACTGAGGAGACCCCAAGAGCAAGATGAACTTGGAACATAGAATTCCATCTCTTCTGCTTCTGTTTACTGTTGTATAACCCTTAGTTACATGGTTACTATGTATCCCTCAGTTTCCTTAACTGTAAAACTTAAAGGGCTGAGCCAATTTCCCTTCTACTTCTAGATCACCGATACTAGTCTTGTTCTCCAAAATGGTGAGAATTTTTGGGGGGAGGGATTTGGTTGGAGGAGTCAGGGCTGTATGTGCCCTGTCCCATATACAGAGAGGTCCTTGAGGGAATAGTGAGCATGTAAGGATAATTGCAGCTTTTCCACAGAATTGCTTTCCTGAGACTATCCTTAAATGAAGTGACTGTCCATTTCATTTAGTAGCTGAGAGTGCTGAAAAATTTTAGAAAATATATTTGGAAAAGAAGGTGTGAGCCTTTCCTCCCAAGATGCTTTATGGCAGGATTCTGCATCCCCATCATGGAGCCTGAGGGGCCCCCATGGATCAAAAACCAACACAATCAATTTCTCTCCCAGGAGTTAAGAATTAAGAACTTGTTTTATGAATTGATTCAGGGCCACAGAAGGTCAAGGTGGGGCCCCCTCCTCTGGACCCGGCAGTTGACAAAGGAAATATCTAGACAGATTTTCCAGCCTGGGTCGTGTTCAGTCTAATTCTCCGTTTCTTTAGATTTATTGAAGAGAATCCAATTTTTGTTCTCTTAGGTATTTAGAAACCAGCAACATCAAATTTTACTTCAAAGCAATGTGGGAAAATATTTTTAGAATCAAATGAAAGAATGATTTCTGATCCTTTAAAGAGAAAATCATTTCCACATTCCTGCAGCATGTCTACTTTCTATTGACAATAAAATGCTAATTAAAAGCCCCAGGAAGACATTTTCTTGTCCCAAAGGCTTAATGTCCTATCTGGCTACACAATTTAGAGAGTTGGACCAGTTTTAAGTTATTATCTTTGAGGATCTGATAAAAATAATCCTCCCTCTCGGGCTGTGGTATTCTGGATGTAATCGGTTTAGAAATATTTGTCAGATGAACATTACAGAGAACTTCCCTGTGCCACCCATTTCCTTTCAGTTACATTGTTTAAGGCAGTGTCTGGCAGGGGTGGGAACCAGTTGCCAAAGGATGCCAGGAGAAGGGGTTAAACCAAGAGAGCCAGCAGTGTATGGGAACAGCACCCCCGGTCCAGAAAAGGAGCTCCCCTGGTTCCTGCCATTCCCTTGAAAGTTGGGGTTAAGGAGCCATACTGTGCTTCTGCCTTGCCTGATAAAAATGACGTGCTGAGCCATTTAGAGGAAATCTGAGTTGCCCCTTCTCAAGCTAAAATTCTTTAGAAACTTAATTTGAAGAGTGTTGACGAGAGTCCCACAATGCCCTAAGGCCTTGTCCTAAGCTGGGCCCCCACCTGTGGCAGCCACTGTTGGAGGCCATGCTGTTTGTGTTCTAGCCAGCCTCCTCCTCTCCCCTCCATCCCCTGGATCTTGGATTCTGACCCTGGACCCATCCTGGACTTGGGTGGCTGAGCCATCCCTTATCTTGCCCAGAGTCAGGCATCTGTGGCCACCATTACACTTTGTGCCCACCGTTACAGAGTCCTCCCGTGCCCGTTTCCCAGTCCCCCTTTATTCCTTGTCTTCTCCCTCTGGACACCTAAGCTTTCTAAGGGCCAGTTCTGGCTCCTTCTCATTTGTTTCCATTACTCAGCAAAGTGACTTGCAGAGAATTGTCCATTTCTTTATTATCGCTGCCTAGCATTGCTCCCCACTTACTCAGTTTCATTCAACGGCAAATATTTATTCGAAGCAGCCGCGTACCAGGCAGTGTCCTAGGGCCTGGGGACAAAGGCAGATGTGTGTGTGTACATGTACATATCTATATCTATCTATCTATATATATAGATAGATAAATATAGATAGATACATGAAGGCTTAGCCCCAGAAGGCTATAGGTTTTGAGTGATCACAGTAGGATCCTAGATTGAGAGCTAAAAGGACCCTAGAAGCCATTTGTTCCTATGTGTTTCACAGATAAGAAAAATGAGAAGTTAAGTGACTTGCCTAAGCTCACACAGCTAGTTAGTATCTGAGACAGAATTTGAACCCAGTTCCTCCTGACTTACAGTAAAACATAAGCCCCTTTTTGTTTGGGGCTTTGTATCCCTGGGGTCTGCACCACGGTGGGCAATTACTAAATGTTCCTTGATTGGTGGTTGATCTGCTGATGTCTGATAGACCATCCCTGTCCATGGTCCTGAAGGCCCAACACTATCTGTCATGGCACTCACAGTAGCCAGAAGAAGGGTTGTCTCGACATCGAATAAATCCTGCTTTGTTTTCTGTTTAAAGGTGCAGGTTCTATTCAGTCCCCTTAAGTCCCCAATTCTTAGATAACTGACTCACTGACATGATGGAAAGAGTCTCCTAGAGTCAGAGCACCCGTGTTCAAATTCTGCATCTGGTACCTCTATATATGTGACCATGAACAAGCCCTTCCACCCCTTGGACCTCGTTTCTTTAACTTCAAATGAAGGGATTGGACTAGGGGCACTTCTGGCTCAAGATCTATTCTCCCATGATAATTGTGCTCTCAGAAAAGCACTACTTCAGGGCTCCCCCGATCCCAGTGCTCCCTTGTGGCGTTGGTTCTGAGAGGACCCAGCCTCCCTTGTTCATGGCCTGGCTCACCCTGTGCATGCTGGACCATCATTGACACAGGCTGGCTCCCCAGAGTCCGTATGTCTGTCAGAAAAAGTCCGTCGTGGAGCAGAGTGGAGGACGGCCTGATCCTGAGCCACATGTGGCTAAGCAGAAGGCGAGCGGGGCAGACCTAGCCATGGTCCAGAGCATTGGCTGCCTCTGGGTCCTGTCCTTCTGGCGCGGCTTTGCTCCCTCTGGGGCAGATGACTTAAAGGGAGGGAAGCATTTGGACTGAGAGCGGATGGTGGTGAGGGAAATGATGGACGGTCACTGCATGGGGACAGCTCTGCCTCGTGGACCGAAGTCAGCCACAGAACCAAGCCAGCTGGGCCTGTGTTCGACAACAGCCACACTTCTGGGGTCCGAGGCAGGTGGGAGGAGAATGGAGTGTCAAAATCATGACATGAAGGCTTAGCTCTAGAAGGCCATGAGTTTTGAGTTGGAAGGACCCCAAGAGCCTCTTATAAAGGAGGAAACTGAACCCAGAGTCCCCTAAACAAGAGGTGACGTGGCTGGAATTGGAACAAGGATGGGGGGAGTGTGAGCTGAAGGACAAGGGGAGTCGGGGGCTGGAAGCACCTCATGTAAAAGGCTTTTTCAGCTGATCTTTGTTGGTTACTAGAGACCTAAAAGTCAGAGCTGAGGGGGCCAGCTAGTACAAAGGTGTGGAGGTGGGAGAGGAAGAGTTGCACATGGGGGAACAGTGATTCCTGTTCCTAACAACAATCACAGGCACATATAGCGGGCCCTGATTTACGAAGCCTCTTATTGGCACTTTCTGATGGCCCTAGTGAGTCTTTACTACCCCCATTTTACAGATGATAAAACAGAATCTAAGAAGTTATGTGTCTCTCTTGAGATTGTGCAGCTAGTAAGTGCAAGAGGCAGGATCATTAATTCCTGGAGGGGGAGGCGAGTGCGAGCCCTTTGCCTTTGGAGGGTCTGGCCCACTGTGGCACTAGATGGACATCCTGGCTCCATGGAGTGAGAGGGGCCCCCATGGTGGCAGTCCAGGGTTGGGAAAGCCCAAGAAGCTCCTTCTGTCCCAATCCCCAGAAGGACTGTCCCTTCGTCAGTGAGCATCAACCTCGAGCCCAAGGCTCTTCGGGTGGCAGGACCGCCATGGTCTCCCTCACCTGGACTGTCTCCCTTTCATTTGTAAGGTCCTTTGCAAACCTTGAACTTCCCCACAAAGCTGCCTCAGACACGTTGGCGTGCCCCAAGTGGCTGCTCCTCGAAGAGCTTCTCGTGCACGAGCTCAGTGGCTGTGACCAGGAAGTCAGAGGGAAGCGGGCCAAGACAACGGCAGGGGCCCAATGTCCTACTTTGCTCATTTCTCTGTTCTGGAAGCCCCTTTGACAGACTAATTCTGGCGTGATGGTCATGAGGTTTTGCTCATCCCTCATCCACCAGCAGAGAAGGCACATGGTTTGATGGGCAAACTACTGGACTTGAATTCAGGAAGCCTTGGGTTTGAATAGCATCATTGATACTAGCTCTGCGGTCCAGTGGAAGTCTCCTTCGCTCACCTAAGCCTCGGTCTCCTCTTCTTTAAAATGGGATAACAGCACCAGCAGTTGCTACCTCCCAGGGCTATTGGAAGGCTTAGATGAGAGCATTACATAAGATGCTTTTCTCAGGCAGTCAAGGCCAGCGGTGTCAAAGTGTGGCTCGGTACATGTTCAACAAACTCCAACCAGGACGTATTATGGGCTGACTGGGGGGGATGCACGTGGCCCCTCAGAACCAGGGAGTCTGGGATTCAGGTCCCGACTGATGATACTGACTGCAGGACCGTTGGCAAGTCCCCTGGCTCTTCCCAGCGCTCTAGCACCTCCCCCTGGCTGCCGTGCGCAGAGATGCCGCTGGCTTCCACGGGTTAAAGGAGCCTGAGAAGGTCCCGGTTTGGTTGGGCCACCTCCTCCCTTTTCCCTCCCCCATCTTAGGTTCTAGACCCCAAAAAGATACCCAGTGAATCCCGTCCTCCGGGAACTGATGTTCCAGGAATCTCTAAGCCTGGGTTATAGATGAGTGACCGGGCCAAGGGGAGAGAGTCCCCACAGTGATGAGATCCCAGATTCACTTGAAGTGAGTTAAATGAATGTCAAAGGGCTCGGCCCAGCTTGGGGCGCTCTCCCAGGATGCATCCCCCCTTCTCCCAGCACTCTGACTGCTCAGCGAGCTGTGGCCGATGAAGAGTGTTGAGATAAAGCATCTCCCAGCCCCCAAGCACTGTGAGACAAAGGCCCCTCCTAGGCTGGTCGTCCGTCCCTCCTTTGCCCTTTCTTCTCTCTGAGCTCCTCCGCAGCGGTCCCCTCTGCTCTGAAGCCTCTCAGATCCTCCCAGATCCTTCTCCCGAGCTCTGGCCCTGCATTAACAGCTTCCTCTTGGGTCTCTTCACCCGTGTATCCCAAATGGGATTCCTTCCCTCCAACCCATGACCGGATTATCTTCCGAGCTTCCCATTTTTCCTTTCAAGGACACACAATCCTTTCCAGCATCTAGGCTCATCTTGTTGGAATCATCCTCGGCCCTTCCCTCTCCCTTAGCTGTCATGTTCAATCAATTTCCAAAGTGAGTCAGTTCTGTCCCCCACCCTCTTTCTCAATCTGTCCACTTCTCTTTACTCAGCAGCGTCGTCCCTAGTTCAGACCCTCACCTTCTCTCACCTGGGCGACTGCAAGGGTTTCTCCCTCATCTCTTTATTTCCACTCTCTTGCCGTTACCAAATAGTCTTTCTAGGTCCAAGTCCAACCATGTTCCGCCCCTGCTAACAAACCTTTGGGGCCTCTCTGGGGGCTCTAGGACAAATCCCAAACTCCATTTTCTGGCACTTACACCCCCCAGTCTGGCTCCAGCTGATGCTGGCAGCCTTATCACTTCCCTATGCAATGTCTACACATCAGCTAAGCTTGTCTGTGGTGTTTCCTGTTTCCTGAATTCGGCATCCCATTTCCATCCCCATGTTGTCAATGTGTTCCTTCTCAGAATCTTCGCCCCTGTCAGGTCCCATCTCCTTTGTGAAGCCTGCCCTGAACTCTCTCCAGAAACAGTCCCAGTTTACCTGTGTTTGTTTATCTTACCATATGCCAGTGTACCCAGTGTAGACCCATGAGACATGTGTGAGTGAAGTCACATGAGAAAACGTATGTCAAACTTTCTCAAGCCTTAGGAAGCAGGACACAGCTCTAAGTCAGCTATTATTAGCTGGGATTACATAATAAGTTCTTTAAGGCCAGAAACTGTCTCGGTTTTCCCTCTCCACTCCCAGCTCTCAGTTCAGTTCCATTCAGTTCATCTAACTCAGGCACTGAATAAATGATAAACCATTTCTGGGTTGAATTGAATTAAGAGTTCTATCTTAATGTAACTTCTTCACTTGGAGATTAGTGGAGCCATCAGCCTCTTCTTCCAAGCAAAGAAAGCAGGCTTATCTTGATGATTTTTTTGTGGGTTTTTTGCTGAGGCAATTGGGGTTAAGTGATTTGTCCTCAGGTCCTCCTGACTCCGGGGCCAGTTCTCTATCCACTGAACTGTCCAGCTGCCCCTGAAGGCATATCTTGAAATGTTTAGGGCGTCATTGTCCTGCGGGCTTTGAGCGTGCTGGGGTGTGAGGCAATAATGATGATAAATCATAATGGGGTTCGTTGGTGTGGTTCATATTTCTAGAGCTTTCAAATTCAAAATCCACTGTCTCAGTGCTTTTCCTTTTAGCACAATTGAGTTCATCTGTGGTCCCAAATTGATGCATTTCTTTTAGTCAACTGGGGAGAAGACCCAGACCCCTTGGGCTGCTGTCAGAGGGAGCAGGCACCCCATAAGAACTGTCCATACTTGTGCCCTGCCTGGATGCCCCCCCTTTTTTTTTTAACAATTCTTAACTGTTGAGGAAAGATTTGGGAAGTTAAGAATTCTTCCTCATTATGTAAAGAACTTGAGGACTCTGAAGTGAACAAGATTTTAAGATCATGCTGTGCCCCATTCTAAGCATCATACTTGACTTTTAGTAAAAGGATCACATTGACTAGTATCATTGTGCTTTACATAAAAAACCTTTCTAATTCTTCAAAGCCATTCAGCAAATTGTTGAAACTTCCACAATGAGAGGAGTAATTGTCCCCCGAAAGGAAAAGGTTTAGAGGCTAGAAAACTTGCCTTTTTTTTAGTCTGACAGCCAAGCTCTGTGGAAAGGCAAGCTCAGGGCCAGTCCTAAACAAGGAAGGGCAAACTTGGGAGCCGCATGTGATGATTGAAATGCTAGAAGAAAAGTCCTCGAGTGTCATCCCCAAGTACCTGAAATTACCATAAGTAGAGTCACACATTTAGATGAGTCATTATCTCTGGAAGGCTCCTGTTAATATGCAAGCATGCTACCATGGGGAAAGTAATGCATTCAGCCACTCCATCATGGGTTGTTTTTTTTTTGTTTTTTTTTAAATCAAATTCGCTGGAAGAGAGAGCAGCCTTGAGGGAAAAAAAATCAAGAGGCTAGTTTTTATTTGGGACAAGAATAAACTGAGATATTTCCCTCTCTTGCCCTTAAGTCTCTGATTTGTACAATGTGGGCGTTAGACCAGACGTTCCCTACTGGCCGGTATAGTTCTAAGTCCTATGATCCCATGCAGAGAAAACAGTGAAAAGGGGATAAACCAAGGGATCCTAAGTGAAGAAAGGATCCTCCAGCAGGATCTTTGGCCTCCCCTGGGAAGAGAGGGATGATGTGAAGTCTGAGGAAACTGTCAGACTGCTAGCGAGTTGCTTCAGCAGACATACCTGTGCTCTCGTGGGGGGTTATTAATATCGTCATGTATACCCTACATTAGAAGGCTCAGGCTCTGCAGGGAGGTCCGATCCTAGCTGAGACCCTAAGACCCTCTGAGACCATACTCAGCTCCCTTGGCTTCCTTCCTGAGCAGGAATGCTTCCTAAAGCATTCCCCATATTGGGGGATGTCATTCTGCTGTGCCCTCCCAAAACCAGGGAGATCTCCGAGGCTCTCTCTGTCTGCAGATTGCCAAAGCTGCCCCAGGGCTACACGGCAGCAGTCTGTAGGGTCCGGCTTCTTCACGTCCTCCAGAATAGACTATGGCCACGTGGAACAATGCAGCACAGCCCTGAGGAGCCCTTGCTGTGCAACTGGCCAAACTCCTCCCAGATTTCAGGCTGCTTCTGTCCATGGTGCTGACACATGGGGAACCTTTTCCTGCTGTAAAGAAAAAAGAATTCTACTGAGCATTTTCATGTTGTCCCAAACCTCTGCACTTCTCATCCCGTGTGGCACACAGTAAGTGCTTAATAAATATCCATTGATTGATTACTCAGTATTCCAAAGTGCATAATCTTGGTCTCAATGGATCGAAAGAGCAGTTCGTTTGGTCATCACTGACCCAAGTGCATCTTGAGTGGAAATGCTCAGGCAAGAGGGGAAAGGCATTTGGGGCTCACGTGGCTTTCCTTTACACGGCCTTTGTGTTCCTCTTAAAGTTGGAATCCTTGGAATTGCTCATTCCATTAATCTACTAGAACTCAAAATAACCCCCCTCTGATCGCTGGTCTCAACTTCAAGTAATGATGACCCCCCCCCTCACTTTGGGATTTTCTTTGCCCAAGAATAAACCAGACTAGCAAATGGTTAGGTCACACTAGCCGCAATGTTTAACCCTCTAAAACTACAAGGACAAGGATTCTCTGGTCTGGGATTTGACTAGCCAGAAATGAAGAGATTAAGGAGCCTGGAGGCTAATGGGAGGGAAGAAATCACAGAACTCCCAGGGAGAGCTAATGAGTGGTCCAAGAACCACCAAGAATTGCCGAATGGGGGGCTCAGCAAATGGGGATGACAGAGGAAGCCTTCTCAAGGAGGTGGCCTCTGTGTAGGGCCTTGAATGACAGGCGGGCACAGTGATGGAGCACAACATTGGGGCCGAACCCTGAGGTCCCGATCACACTGTGTCTCTGACCAACTGTATGATCTTGTTCTCTTTGGACCTCAGTTTGTCTTTTCTTTTTTTTTTCTTTCTTTTTTTTTATTTAATAGCCTTTTATTTACAGGATATATACATGGGTAACTTTACAGCATTAACAATTGCCAAACCTCTTGTTCCAATTTTCACCTCTTACCCCCCACCCCTCCCTAAATGGCAGGATGACCAGTAGATGTTAAATATATTAAAATATAACTTAGATACACAATAAGTATACATGACTTAAAACATTATTTTGCTGTACAAAAAGAATCAGACTCTGAATTATTGTACAATTAGCTTGTGAAGAAATCAAAAATGCAGGTGTGCATAAATATAGGGATTGGGAATTCAATGTAATGGTTTTTAGTCATCTCCCAGAGTTCTTTTTCTGGGTATAGCTAGTTCAGTTCATTACTGCTCCATTAGAAATGATTTGGTTGATCTTGTTGCTGAGGATGGCCTGATCCATCAGAACTGGTCATCATCTCAGTTTGTCTTTTCTAAAAGAAGGATTGACCCCTGACCTCTAAGTTCCCTTCTCTCTTTAAAACCCTTTGAACCTATAGATATCAAAGTCAGGTATGGCTGGGTCCATTCTGGGCATGGGAATGGGAGAGAGCAAGACGCATTCAGTGTACAGAAAAGAGTGGCTTGGCTGCAGACATGCTGTAGACTCATAAAGGCACTTTTTAACATGTCATCTTGTCCCGAGGCAGAGAAATGATTGGTTTATAAATTAGGAAATGACTGAGAGTGAAGAGAGCCTGAGCACTGTAATAGCCCCCCCAAAGGCCCTTCCCATGAGGATGCTTTCCATTTGAATGTGTATTCTTTTAGCCATTAAATTGAATTAAATTTAATTTTGTTCTCATAATTTTCTGATACCTTTTGGGAACAAAATCAGCAACACGAGTACAGTACTGGGAAGGCATGGATAGGAAGCAGTTGGCAAGGAAAAGCCCCAGCTCTTACGTGGCCCCAAGGGCATGATGTGACATGTGAAATAACTGGCAACCTAGGTTGCTCTTAGTGGTCCTGTGAATCTATGGAATAATTGCAGAAACCTTGAGGTTGGCGACTGACAATGTCCCCAGATAGTTTTACTCTCATTAGGTCATTTTGCTCTCAATAAAAACAGGTTCTTATCTAGTTCTTGTTTAAGGCCAGATTTGAACCAGTTTCCTGGTTCTGAGTTCACTGGACCAGTCTAGCTGGTCAGCTCCATGGGTCACCCCATCCTTTTATTTCTCTATCTTCTAGTAGAGTCTGAGGCTGCAGAACCAATGTTCACTCCTGACATTTACTGCTTCCTTTTCACAGTCAGGTCTAGGATGTCCATGATTCTGATGAGAGAAAAGGGGTGGGGGACACTGGAAAGGGTCCTTCAAGCTTTGTCTCATGAGATCACAGTTGGCCTCCATCTTGCCAAGTTTGGTTAGTCCGATCCCAGTCTAAATCACGTAGCCATTGGAAAGCAAAAGACTAGAGCAGGAATTTGCTTGAGAAGCTAAGGACAAAATGATGTCCAGGCTGGTGTTGATTGATTGGGACTCAGGGTCAAGCAAGGACAGATCTCTGGGCTAGGTCTATAGGAGGGGCTGGTCAAGTTCTCCTGGAATTAGGGCCAATTATTGGGGTTCAGGATTTTCCATTTTCCATTTGCCCTTCATCAAATCTGAGCCATTACAAAATCATTGGCCATCAGCCTGCCTTTTTTGGGTGTTGTTTTCCCAAAACTCTGACCTGGGTCAATTCTCAGACTGCTCAGAAAACAGAACTCTGCCTTGGTTCTGAGACTGCTCAGAATACAAATGGTTCTGAGACTGCTCAGAAAACAGAACTCTGCTTTGGTTTCTCCTGTTAACCTTTTGAATTAATGAGCTTAATAAAATACAGGGATTCTGTACCCGGTGCTATTGGCAAAGAATAGGAAGCCGGCATTGCCTCCCCACCCCCTACTTCTCTTCCTCTCATTCTCTACTAAATTGTCTTAAGACAGAAATTACGATGACTTGTTCTAGTCATTCAGCTCCTTCTTCTGGCCGAGAGCCCCGCCAAGTCCGTTACGACCTTGCTACCTGGAGCTACTCTCGTTAAGGATGTTCTTGTGACCGAGGATGGGGCCGTAGCTCAGTGAAGTCGGTCGACGCACAATAAATAAGGACTGCTCTCCATTCTGGATCGGGGAGGCAGGGAAATACAAATTTAACCGCCTTTGTGGAGTAAGTTATGACTTTCGAATTTTCCCAAACTGCTAATAGAAAAGTCCCGTTCTCCATATATCATGTGAGGAGCAATGTGGTGGGCGGCTTCACAAGCCCCTTGGGGAAGGTTCTCCGGGCCAAAGCTCATCTGTAAGCTGGTCTTCTCGGTTGGGTGCTTTGTCGGCAGCTCCACACGTTCCGGGGGCAGGGACCCAGACACAGCTAAGGGCCCTTTCACTCCCCATTCTTTTCATTGAAAGATGCCGATGAGTCCCCAAAGTCCTATCCAGAGCCACGATTCTTTTCCTCGAGATATCCTCTCGTCTTCCCTGACCATGTGACCGCTTTGGCGTCTCAGCACTACATTCCTGTGATGAAGCTGAAATTTCCCCCCGCTCCTAATTCACCAGACACGAATTAATCACTCACTGTGTACCTGGCACTGGGCTCGACACGGCGTATACGAGACAAAAGCAACGGCTCTATCCCTCAGAAACTTGCATCCTCTTGGGGCATAGGTCGTGTGCACAGATAATATATGTGTGTATGTATATATGTATAATAAAAATGTACTTTAGGAGGGGCTGAATGGAGCACTTGGAACATCAGGGATCAAGGGTTTGGCTCCTGAGCTGAGTAAGAGACAGAGGCAAAGAGGGGGTGCCTTGTAGGCCTGGGGTAGGGGAATCCCAGTGTGCACAATGCCCAGATGTGGAAGCTGTATTGTGCTTGCTGCGAACCCGTCCCCCAGCCTTTGTCCAAGCTTCCAATATATGACGTCCTTGAATGCTTCCTTTCTCAGCCTTCCCGTTCGGTCTGTTGGGAAATCGTTCAGTATGGAAGGACCTGTCCCCATCCTTTTTAGCGTTTTCCCCTTCGCACCCCCTCCCCCAACCCAATATGCAAGTGCAGGTTTGGCTCTCCTCCCTTATGGTTTATGCGGCTCTTTTCATCAATCTTTCCCTCAAACTCTTTGCCTTCCATTTAATCAAAAATTTCCACTGCTAAAATTGCCTTTCTTATCTCCACATTACTTCCCTCCTTGGAACTGTCATTAGCTGCTGCCTGCCCCTTTTAGGAGCAAATGAAATTCTGCCCAACGTGATCCAGGGCCCTCCACCAGTGACCAGACCCATCCATCTTCATGGGCTCCTTGACACGTGAATCTCTTTTCTCCTCCTGCCATTTTACCCCTCCCGTGTTTTTCCCCATGACTGATTGACTAGTCTCTGGCTTCCTGCCCTCCAAATGTCATTTATTCCTCATTTGAAAGCTGTCTCCACGCAGGGAAGCTTTCCCTGATTTTGTGCCCTTTGGTTCCGTGTCTTTAGCCGTGGTCCCAGTGATTGCAAGTCTCCAGAGCCCCCGCCCTACCCCCTAATCGAAGAGAGCTTGAGACGCTCCCCTGCAGGACCCCGAGTTTAAGCCAGAACAGCCAAGCCTGCCTGGTGCTGTCTCCCATTTTCCCAAGCAGACATTCTTTTTTTCCCCTTTATAAATGGTTCTTCTTCTCCAAACCCTGGTCGTGCCCTTGCTTTGCTGTTCTTTTCAAGGCTCACTTGTTTCTCTTCTGAACTGCCCCCCACCCCAGGCTGTGCCCAGTATCCACCATCCCCAGTGTCTTGGGGACGAGTGGGCGGCGATGTCCCTCTCCCTCTTCCTGCGCTCGGCTCCCCTGGGGAGGGCGTCCTGGGGCCCCACGCTTGAGCCTCCCAGGGCCTCTTTGGGCCCCAGAGCTACTCGGGAGGAACGGGCTCCTCCATGCATTGCTTGCATACATTTAAATATTTTAAAGGAATTATGCAACTGGAGGTGGGCCCGCACTCCCACCACTTTGCCAAAAGGAGAAATCTGTGACAGAAACTTGAACGAGATGTCGCCTCTCCGGTCGACTCGGCCACCGCCGGGACCACACTGTCTGTAACCATCAGACCTCGGGGCTTGTTGGTCAGCAAATAGACAGAGGGTCCGGCTTCGTTGGCCAGGAAGGGGGAGGGTTCCCAGGCCGGGAAGGGGGAGGGTTCCCAGGCCAGGAAGGGGGAGGGTTCCCAAGCCGGGAAGTCCCTCCGCCTTCAGGGACTTTGTGGAAGAGTCCTAGTGAGTTTCCATAGGATTTTAGACATTAAGAAACTTGCCCACGTCAGCCGGCCTCCTGCCCGAGGGTCAGGGCGGAACTCGAACCCAGCTCTTTGTGGCTCCAAGATCGTTAGGTCTCCCTGATGAGTAATGACCGACCGACCTGGCCGTTTGTCATGGCTCCCGAGCTGCCAGAGGATGCTGGGCCCTTCTTTTCTGCACCGATGACTGAGCAAAATCAGCCTGGCCAGGGACCCTCATCCAGCTCGGGCCCAAAGCGCCTGCCACGGGCTGTGCAGGGGAAGGCGCGTTAGGAGGGTTTCCTGGTAAAAAAGAATTAGCGACAGCCCCGCCCCCCGTTTCTTCACCGTTGCCCCCCCTCCCCCTCCCCTTGCTGGGTGCTGGCCATGGAGCTCGCAGCCGCTGGTGGGAAGAGGAGGGAGGGCAGGCTCCTTTGTCAGGAACATGAGTCAGCCGTGACTCACGGAGCCCACAAAGCCGACCGGGTGGGGGAGGGGCGCACACTAATAGAACACTTCTCTAATGAGTCACACGGTGGGGGGAGGAGAGGCACATCCTAAAGCAAACAGAAAAGAAGTCTATTTTAATCCAGGAAGGCCGCTTTCCTCAGGCACAGCCCGACGGGCTCCTCGGCCCAGGGGCCCGCGCTCTGCGCCAGGTGGGCAGGAGCGACGTGCTCGCAGGATGGGCTCCCTGCCCCCGGGGGGACGGGCAGCTGGATGAAAAACCAGAGCAAAGGACGGGGCCCACGTGGAGAAACCTAGAGCTCAGAATGGGGGGGAGGGAGGCGCTCCTCGGCTCCCCTGGACTAGGGGCTCCATGTTGCGTCGGCCAATTGGTGGCTCCCCCTTCCCCAATCCCAGCAGGCCCGGGCTCCCCAATGGCTTGTTGGTTACCTCCCGCTTCGGGAGAAAATCCGAAAGGGTTATTTTTTAAGTGCAGTTTCCTTCAGGAGATCCTGAAAGTTCACCCACGGCTGCTCCGAGCCACGCCAGGCCCGCAGGGCAGCCTTTCCCTCCCACTCCCCAGGACTGGCCGGGCAGCATGAGGGGAGAAGCAGCCGGTGCTGAAGTGACAGCTCCATCCCCGCAGCCTCTGGCTGGCCCCAGACGTGGGCAGATGCCGCATTTCTGAGCTTGCTGCTGACCCCCCTCACTGGCCGATGAGTCCTGACAAACACCAGACAACTCCAACAAGCCTTGGGGCAAAAGCTCCTCTCACAGAAGTTCTCTCACGGAGCGCTCCGTGAATGGGGAAGAGGGAAGGAGCCCCCACCAGAGGCCTTGGGCAGGGCTTCAGAGAGCTCTGGAAGCCATCCATGTAAGGAAACTTCAAATGGAGTCACTCTGCAAGGCCGCCCATGGAAGCACCCTGATGGGCACAAACACAGGTGGCCACGGTCAGTGCCGGGCTCCGGCCTTTGTCTTCCGGAGCCTTCCTTCCCAGCCCTCTGTGCCCCAGCCCTTAATTTCATCCCAAGGGGAAGGGGGCGAAGGGAAGAAGCAAAACCAGAAGGAAAACAACCTCACGTTTGCGTGAAAGTTCACACTAATATTGTCCGAAGTAGCCAGAGCTGGGGGCAGGGTTAGCTTTAGAGTGGCGCCTGCCATCGACGGCGGTCATCCTAGGACCAAGCTGAGGTCAGACGGGGAAGGGTACTGAGGGCAGAGGAGAGGCTGAGCTGCAGGGTCCCTGCAAGAGGGAGACGCTCTGCCTTGGGATGGATGTGGGAGACATTGAGCGGCTCCTGCAGATGGAATCACGACGTCATCCCCATAACTCCCCCAGAGAGGGCCTCGAGATCTGCCAAGGGCTCTGCATCCATTGTCTCATGGGTCTCCCATCAGTCCCAGAGAGGGGAAGCAAGCTGATTCCAGCCACCCAGCCTGAGTCGTTCTCAGAGCTGGGAGCTGCAGTCAGGTCTTCCTGATCCCAGTGCTCCTTCTGCTAATGAGGAGAGTGCGAACGAGGAGGATGACATGGTCTTCCTCCCCCCTGCACACTGAGTTCAGGGACCTTGGATCAGCAGAAGCAGTTGTGGGTCTTGGAGCCCAGCTTTCGGCTGTGACTCAGAAATAAAAGAATTCTTGCATCCAGGTGACAGCCTTTCCTCGCCCAGGCTTTCATCCTCCTGGGCCAGCTCCCTCGGGCAGCCTCTTTGCCCCCGCCTTTGCCATGTTCTACAGAGACATCGGCCAGTTTCCTAGCTTGCCATCCCCCCATTTTATTGCAAGGATTGACTCAGCCCTTCCCTTCTGGAAGGGCTGGAAGCCGCCACGGTCATTTGAGCCAGCCTGGCTCCTTGTTCTGAGACAGTGCTATTTGGGCTCCGTTCTTGCATTTGTTTAATGTAGAAGGCCCCTGAGGAGACGGGGAGGTCGGCTTAAGGCATCAGGAGGTACCCGATACCACGAAGGCTTGCTCTTCCTTGGCCATAGGGGTATCCTTCCCCCCTCACCAATTTAGGACAGATTCATCCCAGTTCCATTCATAAGATCTGCTTTTTTGTAGACCTTGACACCTTCTTCTAATTCAGACTCTTTCTTCCAGGCAAAATATGCCTTTAAAGTATTTTCAGTCCCCTCATCTTTTATGTGCAGCTTATTTTCATCCAATTTCCCTGCTGAGGCATTCTGTGGTGACGTTTACTTCTGTGGACACAAGATGCCCTGCTGGGAAATCACTCGCATTGATTTTCCCTGGAATCCTTTGCTGCTGAGAACTAAGGTTTGCGATGAGTTTCATCTCCTTGTGCTGTTGGGCCGAGCGAGAGGATTTCTAAGCAGCTTAACTTTCATTTCCAATGGGGCAGGGATCAGAGCTTCCTGGCCTGGAGCTGGCTCTTTATTTGGGGTGCTAAGTAGGCTGTTTTCTCTCTCCCTTCAGCTAGATTTTTATTTGTGTTCTTGTTCAAGTTTTATCTTCGTGGTGAGGGTCATAAAATGTTCTGGGAAATTAAACTCCGGGGGAGCAGAAATGGTCATTGTTGGTGTATACCTGATGAGAGAGAATTCCTAAGAGCCACCAGAATATTTAAGGTAGACTCGGGCCAAGAGCATTTATTAAGCACATGCTATATATCTGGGGATGCAGGCCCTGCTGTTCAAGATGCTTAAATACAATATATGGTGGAGAGATCCACCATGGATCTCTGCCTTGGATCGTTCCCCCTCAAAAATAACAGTAGCCAGGCTGGAGGAATCCCACCAGAAAATGAAAATCCCCCAAAGGATGACTTCAAAAAACTAACAGGAACCTGGAGGAGGGCGGCGGGGAGGAGAGACTGCAGGAAGACGGGCCTGAAAGCAGCCAAAGATGCTTCTCAAAAAGCACAATAAAGTGCAGGGAGCGGGATTAGCTGGACACAGACACACTCACAGAATGAAAAGAAAAAATGAAATCGGAAGGAAAAACCCCAAACCAAACCAAACAGGCCTCCTAAGAGAAGGGAACAGAAGGACTGAGCCCAGCGGAGGAAGCTCCAGAGATTATGACAAAGCACGGCAGAGTAGTGAGCGATGAGCAACATGGAAGAGAGGAAGTCCTGATGGAAGCAGCCAAGAAAAGGGGAATGAAAGAGAAGGGAGCCCAGAGAAAGGAGAAGCAGCGAGAAAATGCCCTCTTTGGGTAGCTGTGTGCTAACAAGTGTGAGAGCTTGAAGGAAAAGAGAAGTGAATGGATATTCCCAGAAATAGAAAATAATCATGGTGCTAGAACAAGAACTCAATAATCTAAATAGAGCAGCTTCTCCAGGAGTAAGCTGCAGAATCCCCCAGACAAGGCACCGGAATCAGACAGAGCCTTCAGTAAAATAATTGTCCTCCTGTGAAATTTCTGGGTCTCGTAGACCCACTTCTCAGCACAAAGAGACATGGGCAAAGGACACAAGGTTGCATATATATTATATATATTCATATTTCCTTAGATATGGTTGACTATATAGAAAGCTTTTTCTCCCAGGAAGAGGGAATTCTTTTTCTCCTTATCTCTGCCTTCTGGCTTCCCTCAAGTCCCAACTAAAATGTACTTTTTCCAAGAAGCCCCCCTTCATCCCCTTCATTGTCCTTTGGATATTGCCCACCATTTAAACTATATATATATAGTCTGTGTCCAGCTAATCCCGCTCCCTGCACTTTATTGTGCTTTTTGAGAAGCATCTTTGGCTGCTTTCGGGCCCATCTTCCTGCAGTCTCTCCTCCCCGCTGCCCTCCTCCAGGTCCCTGTTAGGTTTTTGGAGTCATCCTTTGGGGGATTTTCATTTTCTGGTGGGATTCCTCCAGTCTGGCTGCTGTTATTTTTGAGGGGGAATGATCCAAGGCAGCCTCCATGGTGATCTCTCCACCATATATTGTATGTATATATATATACACACACAGAGGGTTACTTCTGTGCTGTCTCCCTTCAATAGGTTGTGAGCTTCCTTGAGTTAGGGAATGGTTTTGCTTTTGTTTAATTATAATTTTTATTCTTTTTAAAGAATGATCTTGTATTGATTTTTTCTTTTTTATAGATCACCATGGTACCCTATGTAGCCCTCCTTCTTAGCCATCCTCAGAGCCATCCCACATGACAAATAATAAGGTTCTTCTTTCCTTTCTATTTTCTAAGGGATTTTCTAGAGGATTCCCTAAAATTCTAAAGCCAGATGAATGCCAGCAAACACCGGGGAATTCCCACAAGCATTTTGGGCAAAAGCTCCACTCACAGAGCTGCCCCTCTGTTAGGTGTGTGGTCCCAGTGTCTGGCACGTAGTGTGTGCTTAATAAATGCTTTTGATTGATTTACTGGATAAGGGAGGACATGATAGCTGTCTTCAGATATTGAAAAAGATATTAACCTCGTTCTGCTGGGTCCCAGAGGGCAAAACTAGAAGCGATAGCTGCCATGTGGGGAGGATATTCCCAAACTTGGAGTTTGCTGAAGTCTCTGGGCAAAGGCTGCCCTGCCATGTGTCAGGAATCACTCTCATCATCCTCAGGTTTAGCTGGGGGAGAAGGGTAGCTCTGAGTACTTTTCCAAATCAGGGAGTCCTTGAAGTCCATTTAATAAATGCTCACAAGTGAGGTTCCAGAGCCTCCAGGGAGGACTTTTTCCCCAGCAACCAATTAAAACTGAATAAGGACCAGATGGTGCAAGAGAAAGAATTTAAGTGAATGTTGATGGGAATAGAGAGAAATTAGGGATGTTTTCCTGCAAGGAATAAGTTTTTCTTTGCTTTTAACCCTCCATTATAGGGCTTTGAAGCAGAAAAAGGCCCCGGAAAACTCTCTGCAATCTCTATGTTCTGACCTGATTTTTCAGTCTGTGATTCCTTGGATTGCTCTTGATTTTCCTGGTCCCCTGTTTCAATTGACTTTAAGGTCTTTGAGGGCAAGGGATTTTTTTTTTTGCCTTGGTACCCAGCCCAGAGCAGCCAGCAGCACTTAATAGAAATGGGGGGCGGGGGTTGAATCTATCAGGCTTTGGATCAGTGAATCATTTCAGTTACATTAGCCAAAATCTGGAACACAAACGCGCCGTTGGCAGATCAGCTTCTGTCTGTGGCCATTAGCTGTCCTTTTGCTTTGACTTTTCTGTAGATCGGCCCAAATTCTGAAGGGGCACGTCCCCTCTTATGCTGTGGACGAGTCCTAGAAGGAACTGTTTAATATTTTATTCAAGTGTCAAGATTTTGCCCTCATGATTTGGGGAAAAAGGGTCAATTCAAAATCTAGCAGAAGGTCAGGTTAGTGGTCGCACCCCTAAACTATGCATTCATTGCTTGGTAGCTGCTGCCATTTACTTGACCAACTCTTGTTAATCAGTGAGGTCCGAGGCTTTCCTCACACCGTTCCTGCCTTCCCCTCCTGTGGGCCCCATACAAATCATTCCCCCCGACCCTCATTATGGTATTAGCCCCAGCACAAATGGATTTGATCCAATTGTTCTCCCCATCATCTTGGTACTTTTGGGGATCATTTCTACTTGCTTACTTTTGGAAAATTTGATATCAGGGACCAAGTTCATGATTCCACGGTCTTGATGGATGAAGAAAAGATTGTATTAATTTTTGTAAATATCTTCCATTCTCTCTGTGTCTGGGGTCCTCCTCCATCCTTGACTGCCCCTGCGATTATTTCTCCTCGCTGGTCGCCTCGCCAAATTTTCTTTCAACTAGTTTTTATCCTCTAGATTCTCTGCTTTAGGAAATGATGCGCTCACACCCCACATTAGCCTTCTTTGTAAGATCTGTATCGATGAGCTTGCATTCTGACCTAGTATTGCCTTTGGCAGCCGTCCCTGTGGCCAGCAAATGGGGCAGCGATTTTTCACGGCCTTGGGTTTCTAAACGACAGCAGGATTGTTGATGTGGGTCTTTTCTGTGAACTCTTCCCCATTCTGAATTTGGGCGCCTTGTCGGAGCAATTCCTGGCTAAGGCTCATCTGCATCGGGTTGGAGCAATTCCTGGCTAAGGCTCACTTATATGCTGCAGCTTTTTTCCTCATTATTAGTTTCCCTCTTGTTTATTATCGGCTTCGATCTCCCTCCAGGGGATCGATGGTCCGACTGTGCACAAACAGCTGACTCAGGACAGCTCCCACATCCTAAGCAATCTCTGCCTTCCTGTGGGAATGGAGTCAGTTTTGTCCTTCACAAGTGTTGCTCATCACGTCCCACCTGTACACATATAACCTGCAGTACGTGTGTATGGACATGTGCATAAACACGAGTATATGTGTATAAATATACATGTATATAAATAAAACACCCCCGGTCTGGTGCCCCCCCTTTGAGGGGAAGGAAGCTGGGCCCTTTGCGGCAGGGTCAGGGCTGCCTTTTCTGCTCTGCCTCGTGTCCCCAGGACCTCGCATGCTGCTTGCTTATATAAAGCTTCTGATCAGCTAAAACCCACAGGTTTTTTTCACATAAACTCCCACGGAGCCGCTTCCTTCCTCCCCCGCCCTGTCCTGCGGTAGGAGATTTTCTGAAACCAAACGCCAGGCTCTCCGTCGGTCCCCAAGATTCCATCTCGGGCTCAGCCGTCACTTGGGTTTGCTGAAATCGTTTTCCAGCTTGGGGCCCTTACACGGGAGATTATCGATTCCTCCCGGCCTCGTGGCATTTCTCACTATGATTAGCCAGCCTTCCACGGCCTCTGCGGCAGGGAGAGCAGCGTCGAGGCTGGATCCCGGGCCATGGAGCGCCCCGGCCAGCGGAGAACGCCAGGAGGCAGCGAGACTGTGAACGGTGCGCCTGGGAGGGGACCAGGACGGCCCGGAAGGTGCTCTTGTCATCCCCAGCTTTCGGGGCTCCAGGAGAGTGCCCGCCCCCTCTCTGCCTCCCGGGTGGGCTCCTCCCGGCTCGGCTGCCAGCGCCCCACAGCTGAGCCCCGGAGGACGTCCCACATCTGCATTTCAGGCACATCCTTGGTTTTCTCTGCAAACCCGGCAGAGCATCTGCCTCCGTGCTGAAGGCGGTCATTGTTCTCCAAGGACAATGGCAGTTTTGTGCCCCTGAACGGGGGAGGATGGGGCTCTGACTGTGAGGGGAGGGGGCTGCTTGCCAGTCTGTGGGTGTGGTCTGGGCTTGGGTCTTCCCCAGGAAAAGAAATGGCTGTTGATGTAGTTCCCGCTGCCCTCCCACTTGTAGCCTCGGAGAGTTGGCACAGATGTCCCCGTCGGTTACCCTCGGACCCAGGTCCAACTTTCTCCCTGGCTGTGAGACAGGGACGTGCCATGTGACTTCTCTGCAATGTTCATCCCTCTGGGGGTCTTTGCATCTTTTATTCATGAGGTCAGTGATGGTGACAGTGAGATGCTGCTATGAGAGGGCCAAACCTGCTCCTCTGGCACTTAAACCTTCTTCCCTGCAGCCCTGACGGTGAGGAAACTGAGGCAGGCCCAGCCTGCTCCCTTCTATTCCACCCCAAGGGGGCAGAGGTCCCCCAAATATCTCAGAGATCCAACACAACGGCAGAGAGAGACCCGAGAGATCCTGGCTGGTGCTGAAGGAACACGATCTCCCCCTTGCCCCAGCATCCTGGCCCAGACATGGCTGTGAGTCCCTTTGGCAGCCATGTGCTTGTCTCCGGGCCCTCCTCCTTCCTTCCTCAGGAACTCACCAACCAAAGAATACCTTTCAGATACACACAGACACCTCCACGGAGCTGATGAAGTCGAGGATATCATGAGTGCTCCTGAGAGCACTCCTCCTCCTTCTGCAGGAATGGTGGCAGAGCAAAGGGAGAGATGGAAGGGGCTCTGCTCCCTAGGGCCGGGCGATCTTGATTCCATCACTTAACTTGCCTCAGTCTCCCCATCTGTAAAGTGAGAAGCTCGAACTGGATGGCCTCTGAAGGCCCATCTAGCCCCAGATTATGAGGCGATCATCCGATGACAAATTGAATTGAGTAGTTTTTAGAGCATCAGTGAATATTAATGCAATTGCTGGCAGAGCCCATGGATCGGGAGACGTCAGGAAGTGAGCCGTAGTAATTCTGGAGGTAAGATGGCATTTGGTATCAGTCACAAAGAGTCAGCGAGAAGAGAAGAATGTTTGCATCCAGCCACCAACCTCTGTCCCTTAGAGAGAAGCAATAGGATGTCCCAGGGGGCAAAGTCCAAGGGAGGGAGCTCAAGTGCCCCCGGCTGAGGCCAGAGTCCGGAGCTGGCCACAAGGAAGCCCCCTCAATTTGGAGCGTGGCAGCCTCAGGAAAGGTTGGGGTCCATGGCCAATGGCTTTTAGCTACGGGATGGGAACTTCCACTGGTAGTATTCTGAAGGGAAACAAAGACAGAAACAATTCTAATAGAGAGGAAAATGGCGTTGGCTAAAGAGAATAAAATGGTGAACTCACTAACAGCACGTCTTTAATCGCTCATCGGGCATTTATTAGACACTTAACTATCGGACATAGAACCCCAGAGACATAAAGTCCCTCTGCCCCCAAGAGACGCCCTCCTCAAGGACCCGGCATTCTTATGCAAGAGGCCATAACCCTCACCCCCTAGTCATGTAGCAGAGAGGATCCTCTCTCCGGGGTTCCCGTTGTCAGATGAGAGCGCTGCACTGAGTCACAGAATCAGACACAAACTTGACTTGGCCGAGGTCCAGACTTCTATTAAATCCACCAGTCACTCAAAGGAGCAAAACTGGATTTAATTAGAACAGATGGTGCCGTCCAGGAAGTGTCTCGTGGTTGGGGGAAGTGTCGGCCACTTCCTGCAGGGCTTGGATAGAACACCGACCAGTCCAGAGTCCAGAATTCCAAGAGTGGACCCAGTTGTGGTAGAGCAGCCTTTGCCAAGCCCCTGAGATGCAATAATTTTTGGGGGGAAGAGGCTTTTCCCCAGGGCCCCTCTGCACCTACTTTCCCAGAAGATGACTCCATGGACATCCAAAGGCTGGGAGATTTGCATTTCCCATTGGTGCTGGCAGGAACAGAGTCCCTGAGCTATCTGCCCTGAGACATCCCAGAGACAGAGGGCAGCCCTAATCATCCTTTCTCCTTCCCTGTCCTGCAGAGGACAGCCTGAGCTGTGGAGGAAGCCAGGGATGCTTGAGGCAGGGCCCCGAATGCGGAGGCTTCCCGGGAGCGTGGATGCCGACAGAAAGGGCTCCAGAAAGAGCCTCCCTCTCCCCTCACAGCTGGCATTTATGGAGCCTTTCAAACCTTTCCAAAGTGCTCAGGATCTCACCTGATCTTCACAACAACCATCTGAGGTCAGTGCTATTATCCTTGTGTTACAGTTGTGGAAACTGAGGCAGCGATTAAGTGGCGCGCCCGGAGTCACTTGGCCAACAAGTTTCTGGGGCAGGATTTCAATCCAGATTTTCCTACCTTTGATTTCAGAGCTCTCTCCACCAAGTCTTGTTCTGTCTTAAACTTCCTGGGTTTGGGTCCTCGATTTCTCCCTGCAGATATAATGGAGGAGTTGCTGCCCTTGTGTTCTAATCCTTCCTCAGAGAGTTCCTGACTGGGTCACTCCCTCACTAGTCCTCAGTTTATTTATCTGTAAGAGGGGAGGAGGATGGACTCAGGCTTCTGGTCTCCAGCTCTTCTCTGATCCTCCGGCTACTAGTTACCACCTGATAATGGCCAGAATTCAACCACTCTCCTCTCTCCCATGCTAAAGATTGTTGAAAAGCGCGCTAAGAGCCCCGACACATCCTGACATAACTTTCTGGCAAGGACCAGATTAATCAGACTTGGGGCAATACCGAGTGATGGCCCTGATGCCGGTGTCCGGCTTCCATTCACAGCACCCGGAGCACCGATTATTTTGTTTTGTTTTGTTTGTTTTTGAAGCGCCGATTATCAGAGAGGGCCCACCAAGGGCCAAGAAACGGGCATCATTTTTTCCTACTGACTGGGGAGCCGCCCACCTCCTCATCCCCGAGGGCCCCTCGTGTGGGGAGCAACGAAGGGGACTCCCCAGAGCCAGAGAGACAAGTGCAGCCACACCCACAAATGCCTCTGGCGATTTTGCTTTAGTGGAGCCAAGTTGGGGTTTGGGGAAAGGACCAAAGTCTCTGGATGAATCTCCCACTTGGGACAGAGAGGGCCTTCCCCTCCAGCCCCACTGAGCGCCGAGGGCTTGGGCTGGCCGGGCTTCATCTGCCACCGTCCCGGGGAAGAGGTCCAGAGCCGGCTTCTCACAGCCTGGTGGTCCCAGGGCTCCTTTATCCATAGAGTTGTTAGCTTGGAGGCCCAGCCCCCGCTCTCCCGGCAGCCTGCTGGAGCAGCTGTTGGTGTTTGGAGAGCCAGATTCTGTAATCTGGGGGCCCAGATTCTAATCTAGAAACACTGACACCCCCTTGCCGGCTCCTCTTCCTTCTGTTGCTGTGATTTCTCCCTCCACAAGGTCTGTGGCCTCCAACTCTGATTCTCTCCTTAGGACCTACTGCCATTGCTCCTGCTTCCTTCCTCCCACTAACACTCCCATTGGTCTCTGGCCCCAACCGCCCTCCTGGCTCTCCCAGTCCATGGGCTCCGCTCTAACCTTGCGTCTCTTCTCTCCAAACAGCCCTTGTGACTGAACCTTTCCTACCCCTCCCCTTGTCCCTCCTGGATCGTCCCCTCCCCTCCTGCCTCCTCCATTAAACCCACGCCCATTTAACAGTGTCCTCTCTACTCTTCATGGCGTCTCCGCAGTGGGGTTCCCGAGGGCTCCTCCCTAAGCAGGGAATTCAAGTTCCCAAAAGCGCTTTGGCTTTCCCAGAAAAGGGAGATGGACAGAGCCAGAGACACAGAGATCTCTGACTTAATTTGGGGGGGACTTACTTTCTCAAGGCGTTCTTCTATACAGAAAAGCAGCAAGCGCCAAGGAAATGCTTTCTTCTGACTGGCCCCGTGAACAAGGGACGGGAGCGCCTGAGATGAAGCATATTCTCATTGTTCTGAAGCTCTTGCTCTAACAAGACACAGGTGATGGGCGGTACAGACACTTACATCCAATATCGATGATTTATGCCACCGGCTTTTACCTGTAGTTAAGCAGCATCTGTTCAAACAGAACCCGGAGCATGGGGAGGTTTTCTCAGACACGAATGGGTAGGCTCTTCCCTTTCCCAGCAGTCCTAGGAAGGCTTCCAGGCTTATCAGCCAATTGATCGGCAATCATCGGCATTGACATCCCAAGAGAGAGCCACGGTCAGGGTCAAAGGAGATCCAGGGTCAAGGTCTCAGTGCTTGTTTTTGTGAGTTAGGAGTTGGACTTTGGGGGCAAATCCCTTAGCTGAGGTTCGGTAGAATAGTCAGCAAACATGTCAGGGCTTTTGTTATTTCAGTCATTGCTTTCATACGTACCCCCGTCCAGAGACTCTGGTACTGGGGTTTGGTTTAACAGTTTTACAAAAGAAAATCAGATGTTTTTTGTGCTTTTTTGATGCGGCCTCGCTGTGGGAATGGAATAATCCCATTCCTTGTCAATGACACGCTTGAATCCTCCTCTGGCAGCTCAGTGGCCGGACCTTCCCCAGCATCTTGAACATTTATCTCCTCTCTGGGCCTCCCAGGCCCCCCGGTGGGATTTCTGGTGCCTTTCTTTGGCATCCCCATCCCCTGCCAGGCTGGATCTGCACTGAAGGGAGACATTCTACTGTGGCCATCCTTCTCTCCTGCTTCGCCATCCCCAAGGACAGTGTCTGCCCATTTCCACTCCAAGGTGCTCAAAGGTCAGATATTAGAACCCTAGGAAAGATGGCAAGTGCCAAGTGGGATTGGGTCTTCACGGACCGATTCAAGGCCAGCCCCCACCCCAGGATCCTAGACTTTCTTCCCTTTAATTATTATTAATATTAACTGGTTAATTAATATCATTAGTAACGTTTTGAAAATTGAAATGCAGGAAGAGCACTTTTCCCTAAAGTGCTGAGAAGTGCGTTACGTTGGGCACTTGGCGGGGGCTCGCTCTGGAACCTCCATCTTTGCTGGTTTCATGGGTATCATGGGTATTTGGGCTCATGGCAAAACTGGCCGCCTTGTGGTTAGCCCCGCCCACTAATAAAGGCCCACGTGGGAGAAGGCGGAAAGCTTTTGTCTGTCTTCTAGAGCTAGGGGAGGGCAGCTGTTCTTCCTGCTGTTGTTATTGTTCTCCCTGGCTCGTGCTCATCCTCCCTTCTTATCCCTTTATTCTCCTCATTATGTTTATTGGAATAAGCAACAGGTCTTGGACTAATTGCCATTTTATGGGTCCGTTTTGTACTCAGAGAACTCGCGCAGGTGGAGAAAATGCTAGCTTTTGGTAATTGAGTGAAAATATCAGCATCCAGGCTTATCACCTGGGAGCTTAATGAAGGCCTCATTGGCCAATCGTGATGAACGTGGTTTGCCTGAACAGAAAGAGAAAATGGATTTAGGTCCTTAAAGAGTAGAATTAATTCTCTGTTCTTTATATTAAAATGAGATTTAAAAGAAATCCATTAATAAGCCCCCCTCACTGTGTAAGCTCAATGAAATCTTGTTAGAAAAAGCCTTGCTTTGAACCCCGTGCCAGGTAGCTCCATGAATTGGTAACGGTAGACATCGACTAGTAAACAAGGATTTTCCATTCATCGTACTTGTATCCCCAGCCCCTCACACATTTAGTTCAGTTCAGTTGTGTTTTCAGTCGTGTCTGGCTTTCTGTGATGCCATTTGGGGTTTTCTTGGCAACAATACTGGTTTGCCACTTCCTTCTCCGCTCCATTTTACAGATGAGGAAACTGAGGCAAGCAGTGACTTGCCCAACATCCTACATCTAATAAGTGTCTGAAGCAGGAGCTCTGTCCACTGTATCACTTAGCTGTCTGAGTCATAGTAGATGCTTCATAAATACTTGTTGTTTAATTGATTTTCCTCTTGAATAAATCCACATCAATTTTAAAGCTGAAAAGGGAAGGAAATTTTCTTCAGTGTTTGCATTTCCTATGTCTTTATTTACAGATACTCCAGTCCATTTAAAAGTCCATTAATTTTGCATAAGAGCCAAATATTGGTGTATAATCTATAATAAATTAATGTTTTAGCTTTCAAAATGGAGTTCCGCCCCATCTAGTCTCTAAGTAATTGTATGAAGTTGCACGACCCCGGGATGTCAGCATTTAGCTTCCTTCTTGGCGGGATGAGGGGATGGACCCTTGAGGAGTCACATGTCTGTGATTCCAGGACTCTAAGTCCCAGGCCCAGAGTATTTGATTATGTCCTTGCAGGGAAAATCGAGAGTTAACACGTTGCTCTCGGTTACATCCCTAGGAAATTCCATTTTAAAAGGCTGTGATGCAATGCAAACTTGACAAAAAGCTCGTTCTTGTTTGCCATGGAATAGTAGAGTCACAAGCCTGGAGCTACTGCCTCTGGGAGGCAGCATTCCGGCACAGCCCAAGAGCTTGTACTGAAGGTAGTTGCCTTCTCCCCAGACCCACCAATCATGGGGGCCTCCCCCTTAGAAGCCTCCTCTACTGTGGGGGAATTGGTTTTGCTGTGACATCTTCAAAGGGGAACTCTCTCTGAGGGTGCAGATGGCAGGCCGGTCATATCTCTTCCCACACAGCTCTTTTCTTCTCCTCCTGTAACTACCACAGAGCATCTCTTGGACATTAATTTCATCCTTGGGTTTTTCTGAGGGCCAGTGTAGCCTTCAGACTGCCCAGCTGGGATCCCTTGCCTTTTCTGATCCTCCATTGCCCACAGGGCATCCCTTACCCAGTGTCCGGTGACCTGACAATCCCATGAGACAAGGTGGAGCGGCCCCTGTCGCTGGCACTCTGCCTACTCAGACCACACCTGGAGTTCTGTGATCAGTTCTGGGTGCTACTTTTAGGGGAAATGCTGCTATGTCACCATCAGAGGATGGCTGAGGATGAGGATGAGGAGGGTCTCATTTGGGGGCTGTATAGGGACAGTGCAAAGGCACAGTGTATTTCTAGCCTGAAGAAGAGATGACTTAGAGTGCAGGAATAGGCGCGATGGAAGAAGACTGCCTTGGATTATTCTAAAGGGCTGTTCCCTGGAAAAGAGATTACACTTGGCCCATCTGACCTTAAGTAAAATCATGAAATGGTGATTGAAATCTAAGAGCTGATTGTTGGAGCTTGATGTCTGAAGAGCCATTTGAGCTCCTCAGATCCTGGGTCTATACTAGAGTGATCCTCTCCTGAGGCTTCACTAGAGACTGGAAAATCATTTCTCTGGTGTTTTCTAGTGAGCTCTCTTGAGTGTGGGTGGAGCTGGATGACTGCTGAAATCCTATGCAGCTCTCAGATTCCCTGACTTTAATATACTCGTGAATTATTGCCAGGGTTACAGAAAATGCCAATATCGATGTGTCTGTTTCTAGTGTCAGAGGTTATGCTTAGAATCCTGATGACTAAGTCATTGCCAATAGCTGGACTAAAATCGACGATCTTTGCTGCTGGCTCACATCCTCCTCTCCTCCCCCCTCCCCATTCTGCCATCATCAGAGGAGCATCGGGAGTCTCCTGACTGAGGGCCTTCTGTCAGTTTTCTTTGATCAATCACATCGCCTAAACACTTGTGCATCAGAGGCACAAGAGACAGCTAGTAAAGTTCCTAGCTTGCACTTCTCAGCTAGGCTCGCCCTCCTTCCCCAGACAGTCTGTCACAGAGACCATCCTGGGAGTCTTTCCACCTCGAGAGCCTCACTACAGCTCTAGTAACCGCAATTCTTTGAGCCTGGAGCTTCAGAGCACAAAAGAGAAGGGAAGTCAAGTGTTTTTCCTATTGTTATAACTGTGATTCATATTTTTTGGTCCTCCCACCACCCTTTCTTTCACTCACCAAATTGGAATAGAAATATGAAACACAGTCTAGTGGGTACATGTAAAATTTTGATCATTCAAATCAGTTAATTGTCTTGTCACTTTAATTCTTTATTTCTAAATGGACCATCGGATAGGATTTCTTCAGCTGGCAGCTTTAAAAGATGATACAATAAAATCATTCTTGGATAGAGCTCGGAGGAAACCACTTTTCTCTCTTCACTACTGGCTGTGGCCATCTTGGCTCTGAAGATCTTCCCCAGGAATGTGATTCTATCAGTCCTGGATGGGGGAGGGTCTTGACCCTTAGAAGATTTGTCAGAGACCCCATGGCTGCCTTTTTTCACTCTGAGATTTTCTTGAGTCATCCTATTTCTGGGGACAAAGCATGGAACTCTTTTTTTTTTCCTGAGTCAATTGGGGTTAAGTGACTTGACCAGGGTCACACAGCTAGGAAGTGTTACGTGTCTGAGACATCAAATTTGAACTCAGGTCCTCCTGATTTCAGAGCTGGTGCTCTATCCACTGCGCCACCTAGCTACCTCCAGCATGGAACTTCTTAAATGGGTTTCTGGGCATATTTTTAAAAAACACTTTTATTGTAAACAATTTTTAAAAAAAAATCAATATATGAAAAACAACAAGGCAGAAGCTTGAATAGGACCCTTATGTAACTGAATGGGAGAGACAGACCTGAACCTAAGTTGGAAAACTTATGTTAAAAATATATAGTCAAATTGCTTTTGAACTATCGTTTTCTCTTAATCTAGGGAAAACATAATGAAAATAGTGTAAAAAAAAAAAAAAGAAACTGAACTTCTGAGATACATATTTTTCTGTTTAAGAAATGGATACAACACATATCATTGAACAACAATAACAAAATCAGGGAAACATAAATGCTTTTAAAAACACTATTTTTCTGTGACTCAATAGGCATTTCCCAACAACACCCAAGCACGCTCTGTATATTCCCCTGAAAACTTTTTGTCGATTGCTACAAGAAGGATGTGCTTTTGCCCTGGGACTGCGTTTCCCTCATTCCCAGTGTATGTGCCTAGATTTTGTTGCAATTCAGTGCTGGTTTTAGGTAGCTTGTTGCAGTCACTGTGTCTTAGCCCTTTGGCTCTGCTCTCTCCTCCCTTCCTCACTTGCCTCCCAGGCTTCCACGTTCTCAGAATTCCACACTTTCCTCCTCCTCCTCCTCCTCCTCCTCCTCCTCCTCCTCCTCCTCCTCCTCCTTCTCCTCCTCTGTGCTAGGCCATTAATGCTCTTTCACATTCGTACAGCAGAGTTCATCCAGCTGCTCCCCAGTCATTGGGCACGTGCTTTGTTTCCATCTCTTTTGTGAACACAGATCATGAATATCATTGTACATCTGGGGTTTCTTTTCTCCTTGTTCCCAACAACCCCTGCAGGTATCCACTCGGTTGGGAGTGAGAGGCCTGAGTCAAAGGGTATGAACGATTCCGTGCTTTCTCCCTTATAATTCCCAGTGTTTCCCAAGCTGTTCCAATCAGCCCTCCCAGTGGTGACCCTCTTCCCTGTCTCCCCACGGCCCCTCCGACATCATCCATTCTCATCTTTTCTATATACATTAGATGGATCATGGGGTTATCTTCATTTATCTTTCTCTTATGGTTCATTTTTCAATGTCTTTTCCAGGAATTGTGGGTAGCCTCGTTTCTCTTAAAATTTACTGATTCATAAAAAAGTAATTGTTAATGATTCACTGCTAATGCTTTAAAAAAATTATCGCCTTTGGGCTCTGCCAGGAGGGAAGCAATCTGACTGCTTGTGAGTCCAGCAAAAAGAGACCAAAGATAACCCGGCCATGTGTGCAGTAGGCAGGAGACAGCTGCAGAGAGCAATGAGTCACCGTAGTGGGGAACGGGGCCTGGAGAGCCTGTGTCCCAGGGAGCCCGGGCTGGCGTCTGGCAGCCTGGCCTAGGAGGAGGGGACGGGTCAGCCTAGGAGGCAGAAAACACCTTTTATCTCTGCAGGCTCGAAGCCCAGAACAGCACCTCAGCAGGAGCAGAGCTCGGCCTTCTCAAGGGCTCAGAGGCAGAGCCACAACCAGGGTCAGGACGATCGTGAGAAAAGCGGTGACAGAGACGGGGAAGGGGGGAACAGTGGTGGACAGAGCGCCGAACCTGCAGTGCAGAACCCACTTCAAACCCAGCCTCAGATAACGCCTAGTTCTGTGATCTTTGGCAAACCTCAGTTTCCTCATCCGCAAATACATTTGAAAATAAGAGCATCTGCCTCACAGGGGTTTTATAGGGATCAAATGAGATAATATACTTTGCAAACCTTAAAGCATTGCATAAATATGAGTTATTGTCGTTGTGGATCTTTCAACAGTATAAAATTGCTTTCTCTGGTGCGTAACTAATTTGGGGGATAATTTCTCAGTCTTTAATGGCCAGGAAGGGGCTAGGGATGTAAGCTTCTAATAAGGGACTTGAGTCAGCTTCTTTCTCTCATCTAGACAGAGAAGGAAGGCAGGCAGGCTAGGAACTCTCCTCCAGGGCTTTGCTGTTGAGTAAACCATAAAAGGATTCAAAGGGACCTTCAAAACTGGCTTGAAGACACAGGCTTCAGAGCCAAGATGACAGAGCACAGGCCAGGTTCCAACTGAACTCTCCCAATAGTTCTCTCCAAACAGCTTTAAAATAACTCCTCAAATGCAGAGCCATCAAATAGGCAAAGGGACTATTTCTGGCCCAAGACAAGTTAGGAGTATGCAGACGAGATCTGTGGGCCCCAGGGTGGGCATAGGTCCTGAACGGGAGCTCCGAGGTGGGGCTTTGCTCGGCACAGAGACAATAAGGGAGTCACACAAATGGTCAGCAAGAAATTCGACGACCCCCTTTGCTGGCAGTGAGTAGTTCTGAGTCTTAGTACCAGGGTGGAGGGGGGCAGTCATTCACAAGGGATCAGAAGCACTGGTCTCAGTTCCAGTGCCAAGAGAAGTGCTGGCTCCTTGGAAAATAGGAAAGCAAGGGATCTGGCCACAGTTCTGGGGTCCTTTCTGAATAAAGATCAGTGACCAGAAGAGCAGTGACCCCAACTCTCCCATGATCACACACCCTTGGGACCACCAAAAAACCACAGACCCCTAGAACTAGCTCTAAGAACAGCAGCAGCAACAATGGAAAGGCTGAAAGCCTGAAGCTTGAGACAGTGCCTCCTCACTCCCAGGTGAGCAGACCCCAGCTTTAACAAAAAGTTTAAAATGAAGAAATAGGTTGGGAAAATAAGCAAATAGCAACAACAAAAGAACTTCATCATAAAAATCTATTATGTTGGCTGCAGGGAAGACACAAAATATAAACTTAGAAAAAGACAATATGAAAATAGCTGTATAGCTAATTGGGCTTATGGCCAGCAGGAATTCATGGAAGAGTTAAAGAAAGAGATAAGAGCAATAGAGGAAGAAATGGGGAAAAGAACTGTGAGTGAAGAAAGAATTATGAAAAGAGAATTAACAGCTTAGTAAAAGAAACACAAAAATTACTTAAGAAAATAATGCCTTAAAAAACAGAATTGAGTTAATGGTTTAAAAAAAAGACAAAAAGTCACTGAAGAAACAAATTCTTTTAGAAATAGAATAAGTCAAATGGTATAGGAGTTACAAAAGCTTACTAGAGAAAATTATTCCTTAAAAATAGAATTGGGCAGGTAGAAGCTAATGATTCCCTGAGATTTTAAGAACCAATAAAACAAAGTCAGAAGGATGAAAAAATAATAGAAAATATAAAAGCTCATTGGTAAAATAGATCAAGGAGAGAGAAATTAAGAATTATTGGACTATCTGAGAGCCATGATCAAAAAAGTCTAGATGTCATCTTCCAAGAAATTATCAAGGAAAACTGCCCTAATATCTTCTATCCAGAGGATAAAATAAGAATTGAAAGAACCCACTGATCACCTCCTGCACGAGATCCCAAAATGAAAACTCCTAGGAATAAAAGCCAGATTCTGGAATTTCCAGTCAAAGAGAAAATATTGCAGAGACAGAAAGAAATCATGTAGCATCCGTCAGGACCATAAGATTTAGCAGCTTCCACATTAAAAAAAAAAAAGTGGAGGGCTTGAAATAAAATGTTTCAGAAAGCAAAGGAACTAGGATTATAACTAAGAATAACTACTCGGCAAAAAGGAATATAATCCTTCGGTAGAAAAAGAAGGGCATCAGATTATTTTTACCTTTCTAAATCTGATTTTTCTTGTGCAACAAGAGAATGTATAAATAGGTACACATATATTTTATTTAACATATACTTTAACATGTATGAGACTGCCTGCCTTCTAGGGAAGGGGGGAGGGAAGGAGGGAAAAAGTTGGAACAGAAGTGTTTGCAAGGGTCAGTGTTGAGAAATTACCCATGCATATGGTTTGTCAATAAAAAACTATAATAATAATAATAATAATAAAGAAAAAGAAGGGCATTTAATGAAATAGAGGATTTCCAAGCATTCCTGATGAAATGATCAGAGCTGGATAGAAAATTTGACCTTCAAGACTCAGGAGAAGCGTCCAAATGTGAACATGTAAGAATAGTCATACAGGACCTAATAAAGTCAAATTTGTATTTTTACATGGAAGATGATACATGTAACTCCTGAGAACGTTATCATGATTAGGGAAGTTAAAAGGAATGTACGGAGACAGAAGACATGGGTGTGAGTCAGTTATGTTGGGATGATGTGTGTGTGAGTGTGTGAAAGAGGGATGTCCTAGGAGAAGGGGGGAAGAGATAGAAGGGGAAATTGTTCTCACATAAAAGAGGCAGGTGAGGAAGAGCTTTTACAATGGAGGAGATAATGGAGGAGAATGGCAGACAGTACTTGAGTCTCCCTCTCAATGGAACTAGTTCAAAGAGAGAAGATTATGGAACTAGTTCAAAGAGAGAAGATTATATATACACGTTGATCTGGGGATGGACATTTATGTTCCCAATAGGGAAATAAGAGGGAAGGGGATAATAGATGGGGGTGATAAAATGGGAGGCAGATTACTGGAGGCCGTGGCCAGAAGCAAACAGCTTTTTGCAGAAGGTAAAAAGAGAGAGAATGGAAGGAAATACAAGTTAATAACCATAATGGTGAATGTGACTGAGATGAGCTCAGCCATAAAATGGAAGCAGATAGCAGAACGCATGAGACACCAGAATCCAACAATATGTTGTATACAAAAGACAACACTTGAAATACAAAGACACACACAGAATTAAAAAACAGGGCTGGAGCAGAATCCATTATGCTTCAGCTGAAGTAAAAAGGCAAGAGGAACAATCACGATCTCACACAAAGCAAAAGCAGAAATAGACCTTATTAAAAGAGATAATCATGGAAATTACATTTTGCAAAAAAAAAAAAAATTAAAAAAGAAATTACATTTTGCTCAGAGTGCCATAGATGAGAAAGTGATAACCAAAAAACTTTTACAGCAAGTTTCTCTGATAAAGGCCACATTTTTCAAATATATAGGGAAATGTCAAATTTATTTTTAAGAAAAAAGAGCCATTTCTTAATAAATGATCAAAAGATATAACAGGCAGAAGAAATCAAAGCTATCTATAATCATGTGGAAAAAATGTTCTAAATCACTATTGATTAGAGCAAGGCAAATGAAAACAACTCTGAGGTGCTCACATTTATCAGAAAGGACAAGGACTGGAGGGAATGAGGGGAAATGGGCACATTAATGAATTGTTGACAGTAGTGAATCGATCCAACCGTTCTGGAGAAGAATCCAGAGAACCTTTGAACCAGCTTTGTATCCCAAAGAGATGAAAATGGGATTATTCAGGACCTGTTCATATGGAAATATTTATAGCAACTCTTTTGTGACAGCAAAAAAAATTGGGGCTCGAAGGGTGCCCATCAGTTGGGGGCTGGGCCCAACAGGCTGGCTACGCGGTTGTGATGGAACACTGGTGTGCTGGCGGAGGAAAACCCAGGCGAGACCTCTGTGAACTGATGATGTGACGGGAGGAAAACCGGGGAATCCTCAGGGCCAGAGCGACAAGGACCACAACGTGTCTGATCCGCACAATGACACGAGACTGTTCCCAAGGGGGGATGAAAACCCACCCCAGAGAGAGTGCCGAGGGCCCAGGCGCCAAGGGCAGCCTCCTCTTGCTTTGCTTGTTGAGCAGCGTGGCTCCTGTGGGCATGTTCTGTGTGATTTCCCACGTATAATTGATATTCTTGTTTGCCTGCTCACTGGATAGGGATGGGAGGGCGAGAGCCAGAACTCAATATTTTAAAAGAATGTTAAAAAAGAAGGGAAAGAAAAAGAAAATAAGAGGGAGAAAAGGGAGAAAAAAGTCAGGTTTCCAGCCTTTCTGGTCCCTGCCTGAAGAACTGGGGTTCTTGCTGGCGACTGGGGCTTGAGATTGGGGTACCTTACTTTTCCTGTTCCCCGCCGACTCGTCCTTCTGCTATCTCTCGCCCCGGCCTCCTGCCCCGGCCTAGGCACGGCAAATCCTGAGCCAGCCTCCCTTTCCAGCGGCCCTCCCGCAGAAGAGCCAGTTACTTACTGTGTTCTGCTGGAGCAGGAAAAGAGGCTGTAATCCTGTAATTAATACCAGGCCCTCGGATGCTAATAGGATTTTAAGGGCTTCTCCTGGGGTCCTATAAATTTGGTGTTTATGGAAGTGTGTCCGGCAGCCCTGTGCCCACAGTGACGACGGCCCGCCTGCCTTGTGCTCTGGCTCCCTCGGGAGCCCCCGGGGCTGCCCCTTCCCCAGGGCCTCTGGCTGCCTGAGATCAGCAGCCCCGTCTGTCTGGTTCCCGAGATGTGACAAGCGGGATTAGAAGCCGGGGGAGCCCTGACAGTTGGATTATTAGAGCTCTTCTTCCTCCTCCTTCATCATCAAAGCTGCCATTTGTCTGGGGCTTCCCGGCTGAGCCCCTTTTGTGGGGGTCATTTTACTCACTTCTCCTAGAAATGCTGGGTCAGGCTTTTGCCCCAAAGGCTGGAGTTGGAACAACCTAAACCACTGAACCAAACCCCCCACTTCTTAGATGCAGGAAGTCCTTAGATGCAGCCCTGGGACAACGGCAGCTTAACCAGCCTTCCCAGGTGGCAAAGTGGGGTGAGGCGGCCGTGGGGGCATTTAGTCTGACCAAAGAGCCTTCATTTGGGGATCAGAGCACCCAGTGGGGCCCTTGTATGGTCCTGGAAAGTCCCTTCACGCTTTCTGGACCTGTTTCCCTATTTGTAAAATGAAATTGTTGGGTTAGATGAGGTCCTTCTCAGTCTTCTATACCTTGGGTAGTGTTCACCCAGGAATATTTGGTGCTGATTCTCCAGCTTGGGAACCGCTCTTATGGACCTTGGTCCCTTGTCTCTTCTTCCCCTTTGACTGAGTGTTCCAATGGCCCTAGGGGCCACACCTTGACCAACTCCTGGATTCTATCTGGGATTGTGTTCTCCTCCCCTGAGGGGTCCTCTTGGACTCTCTTCTCCTGGGCTCTTTCCCCTTCCATGAGTCCTCTTCTGGACTCTCCTCCCTTGATGGGTCTTCCTGGGTTCTCCTAACCCCTGAGAGGTCCTCCTAAGCTAGCCTCCCCTGAGGAGTCCTCCCCTGGGCTCTCCTCCTGCCTCCTCACCTAGGTCCTGTCATCCAGGGGTGCTCCAGACCCCTGCATCTCCTTCCTCCTCCTCCATTCTGGTGCTTCCAGGACTCTTAGCTTGCAACCTGACATCCTTTTGGGAAGAAGGTGGGGAAAATCTGATTTGACCGACCCTATGTTATTCTTTAGGCTTATTCTCCCAACCCTTTGGTTTCTTGGAAGTTCTGGTCGTGGAACCCTGAAGTGGGATTGTTGGGCTGAGGAGTGCTGGTTATTTAAGGGCCCAGAGGCCGGGTGAAAGGTGAAAGGAGACCACCTCCATCTGTAGTCCCCCATGGCTCGGGCCAGTCCTCCCGGCGTGTTGGGGCCGGCCAGGCCAAGTCTCTGGCGTGGGGGAATCCTGGGCTGAAGAAGCAATAGCGCAGCCGTGGCCCGACAAGACCTCATTAAATACCATGAAATGGGATGAAATAGCCATGTTGAGAGGCTGTGGCAAGATGTCCCTGCCCTCCAGAAACTCCATCTCTCCCTTCCTTCATCTGCAAACCTGGGGCCCAACGTCCTGCCCACTTGTGGACTCGGGAAGACAGGGAATGTGATACAGGGAGTGGGCGTATGGGGCTGGGGAAGGGACCGTGGGGAGTAACATCCACAAATAGGGAGCCACAGCGGGGAGGCGAGCAGATGGCGCTCCGAGGCCTGGATCGGGGCGACCGCTTTGGCAGCTGCTTGGAGGGGGATGAGAGCAGCACAGACCTGGGCCGGGGGCAGGAGGCAGTAGGCCGGATACAGGGCCACAGTCCCCAGGAGGCGCGCCGTGAGAGTGGGGCCCCCAAGGAAGGGCGCGAGTTTGGATGGGCAGGCTTGGGATGCGCTGGGCTAGGAGGGAGGAGGGAGCACGTGCAAAGGGATTGCTCTGGCCCCAGAGGACTGTAACAGGGTGTGGAAGAGGAGTGGTTAATGGCATCAGATGGCTAATGAGAACGTCCTCCCCTTCCCCACCCCTCCCCCAACTGCCAGCTCAAGGACAGAAAGAGGAGGAAGATGGGGGAGAAATAATTAAGGAGGCCATTTGCAAAAGTGTAATTAATTATACAAAAGGGGAAAACCAGTCATTTGGCCAAAATGGGGGCTGGTGATGATGGAGGGAGGGTCTGCCCAGGAGGGGGCTCTGGCTGTTTCTAAGAGATTAAAGCTGCAGGATTATTTAAAAAAAAAAAAAAAGGCAGATGGGGACGTGAAGGGAGCTTGCAGCTCTTCAGTGGCTGGAGGCCCACAGACTGACCCTGGCTGCCATAAATGTCAAGGCTTCTGGTGCCCATCAGCTTACGAGGAAGTTGGCAGCCGCAGCCGGTCTTTGGCTGAGCTTAAATTAGCCTCAGGAGTCAACTGGCAGGGGCCTGGAGAGCGGGAGCAGAAGTGCCCGCGCCCAGCGGCCTGTTTGGCCGGATCCCAGGAAGGTCGAGGCCGTCTTCAGCCATGAGTTGTTTCTGCTGGGCCTGGTATCCTCCTGGAAGGCCCTGGTGGGTGGGAAGCGGCTCCCTCCGGCTCTCCGGGCGCTCTGCTGGTTGGGTGATGGAGCATGGGCGTGTTGTCCCACCCCCTAACCCCAGTCAGTGGCCGCTTGGGCCAGAGCCCGGCCGTCCCTGAGGCTGCTGGTGCCATCCGCCATCCCTGTCCGTTCTGACCGGCTCTTCCCTCTCTCCACAGCCAGCGAGACCTGCAATGACTTCCACCCCATGTTCTTCACCCACGACCGCTCCTTCGAGGAATTCTTTTGCATCTGCATCCAGCTGCTGAACAAGACCTGGAAGGAGATGAGAGCCACGTCGGAAGATTTCAACAAGGCAAGGGGAAGGGGCGCCTCCGGGGGGGAGGGGAGTCCTGCCATGAAAGGGCCGAGAGCCCCCGGCCTTCTGCGAGCCACTTTGGGGTTGCTTTGAGTGTGTGTGTGTGTGTGTGAGACAGTGTGTGTGAGAACCTGCACCCTCGGTCCCAGGCGCCGTGGTTGTCCGTCCGTGCAGTAGCGTCTGAGCCCGTGTCCAGGGGCCGGTTTCCCTCGGGTCGGCTCCCGTGGCCCGTGGCTGTGTTGTTAGCCGGGCTTGCTCTCATCCCCATGTCAGTCCCTGGATTACCTGCCTCAGCACGGAGTCAGGAGTCATCCCTCGTCCAGGGGGAGGCTCTCTCCGGCCCATCCTTTGGGGCCTTCCGAGGACCCAGCAGGACAGTGATGGCTGACGGGGGTCCCTGCCCATGCTGCGCTGGGGCCGGTCCGGGAGAGCCCGGCCGGATCCCCACGTCCTCGGGCTCCATCGTCAGCCCGCGCCCCAGCTCCGGCGGGTTGGTCTGGGCCACGGCATCCACAGTGCTGGGTATATGAGAAGTGATTAAAAATAAGGGAGAATCTTTACATGAGCCTTAATCAGATTTCCACTGCCGACTGAGCTCAGTCAGATGGAAATCGTGTGCAGTGACATGATCTCTCTTCGATCCTTGGTCTCCCTGCTGCACTCGCTGCCTTCGCCTCTGCAGATGGCAGCCAGTTCCTGCCGAGCTCCTCCTGCAAATCTTCCCGGGGTTCCCTTGGGGGCCGAGGGCCTCCTGGGGCCTCTCCTCCATCACCTGGACAGTCCCGCCACCGTCCCTCATGCTCCTAAATGGCCGCCTCCTCTCCCTTTCTGACCCGATGCTGAGCCGTGGCCAATTCTCACGCCTCCTACCCAGCGTCAGGGATGCTGAGGGACCAAAACTGGTCCCCATCGGCAGGACCCCCCCTCCCACTGCTTCACCAGCAGCAGAGCTGAGGGAGCCCCAGAGAGAGGTAAGGGCTTCATAGAGACAAGCCAGAGTCTGACTCCATGGGGATGGAAACAGCCCATCAAACTGTCCCCCCATCACCATTTGGCATCGTCGCTGGGTTAACTAGACATCTAGCTGGCTTTGGGAGCTGAGATGAATAAATGTGGTTTTGTTTGATGTGCTTTTTACTTAAATGAGGTGAGAGATGGTTAACGCTCTGGAAGGCAGATAGAAAGGGAGCCTGATGTCTCTTTCCCTCGGAGGAAGGCCGGGGTGTTCGCTCCATCTTTGTCTTGATTAGAATTCCCTCCAGTGTCACAGTATCGATCCGAGCCAGAGCCGATCTCGGCGGCTAATAACGTGGGTGTGCACGTTCACTGAAAAATGAATCCTGGGGTGGCGCCGGGCCCTGTAGGGTGCGGGCGGGCAGTTACCAGTCTGGCGCTTGGCGGTCTATTTCATGAACGGAAACGTATTTCAGAGCACATTTAAAACTCCTCTAGGTTTGGCACCAGAAAATTGAAGCTTTTATGAGGACCGAGGCATTGTGGGGAGGGATCTGTTTTTCCCATTGAATGCTGCCTTTTTATCAGAGTGAAATGTTCGGGGGTTTGATTCCTTTTATTATGGATCCCTCATGGCGATCGCTCATCAATTGTGGTGCCGTCCGTGGGCCCGTCACCAGTGCGTCTCTTCCCTCCACATTCGGGAGCACATGGACAATGTTCTCCTGAGGCGGATGCGAGGCTGGGGACGTAGGGGCGGGCTCGCCTGCCCTTACGCCTGGAGCTCTGCTACATGAGCCCAGAAATACACGGAGGTGAATGTGGGAGGGGCCGGGAGATGCCGCCGTCCTTGGAACCCCACGTCCGCTGTCGGCCGCTGGCCTCTTGTGCAAGATGGTAAAGGCACCTTGTTCTTTCTGAGAAAAGAGTCAGAAAAGGAAGCTTAGTGAGGGCAGAGTAAAATACCAGCATCATCCATACGTTCAGGAGCTCTGGATCCGGGCTTTCTGCCGGTGAAGAGCCCAACAAATCGAATGCCTTCTTTTTATCAGAGTGAGACATTGGGTCGTTTTCAGGGCTGTCGACCAGAGCCGACCGGCCTAAGCCCAGTAGAGCTGAAGGGAATCCTATGTTTCAAAGGGAGGGAACTGACTCGCAGGGAGGCATCCAGACCCATGCGGGGTCCCCCGGCAGCGGGGGGAGGTAGCCATGCTCCTGCCAGGAGCTGCATGGTGAGTTGTGGCCCTGATGACAACGGGGAACAGCACAAGAGACTTAGGTTCATAGCAGGGTTTCGTGACAGGAACACGGGGCTTGTCTGAGCTCAGGGAACACCTGGTACCGGTCAAAGCAAGGCATGACCGTGTGGTTTTGCCAGAGCAGGGGCGTGAGGGTTTGCCAGACCCGGGCATGGCCGGCTCGCTGACCTTAGCTCTGGAAAAACGGTGTCTCCTCATATCTGGCGGTCCTTTTGGCTTGTATTCCTCTCAACAGACATGGCGGCTGCTCATCAGTCTCAGCCTGTGATTGACACTCGTCCTGGGAAATGTTTGTCCATATCCTCGCATCAGTTCCCAGGAAGGGCTAGCCTAGAGCTCCTTGGGCCCTGAGACCAAAGGTCAGGCCAGAAGGGAGCCTTTTGACCCCAACACCCCTCATCTTACAGAGAAGGAAACTGAGTCACAGAGAAGTCAAGTGACTTCCTAGGTTAGGAGGGATGAGAGACCTCTGAGGCGCTGAAGAAGAGGGGGCCTGGCTTGTGTTTTCTGGGCAATGCCTTTTAAAATGAGGGAGCCATGGCCGGCTCCAGGCCAGGAAAAGGGGCTCCCTGATCCTCCCTGATTCGGCAGAAGCGTTTGGAGGCCTCGGTATGGACAGGGCCGCGTTGCTTTGGGCCGGGTCCCCTCCACACCCCCCAGTCTGCTCGGGAGCTCCAGGGCTAGCTCCACCATGGTCCGTGGGCTGTAGGAAGGATCTGATCGTCTGGTTATCTTTTCATTAGGCCATGTCCAAATTAAATGGAAATTATCCCCTTCCTTTTAAGCAAGACTTAATGAGAGGGGCTGCAACTGCCTCGGGTGTGGGAAGCACCCACATTCATGACATCCATGATCCTTCTGGTATTAATGAGATTGAAGCTCTCAAATTAAAATGCAAATAGGGAGCAGAGAAAGGCAGTTGGGAAGATAACTTGGAGCGGATACCCATCAACACGGGAGAATCTTCACTGGTTCCAAAGGGAAGGTCTCGGTCCCAATGAGTGAAGTAATTCTGGACGTTATAAAATGGGGCCACTGCTCCTGAGAGAAGGTGACTGTGCGGAGAACACACTTTACATCAGGAGATTTGAATTCAGAGCCCAGTTGTAGGCTTTACTTGTCACGTGACTTTGGAACAACTTCCTTTACTTCCCGGGGCCTCAATGAAGGGCCATTAATTTTAAAAATGCCTCAGAGGGTCAGAGACCAAATTGGAAGCACTCTAGAGGCCATCTGGTTACAAATTACGGCAACGGAGGCCTAGGAAGCTGGGTGTTCTAGTGGAAGGAGTCCTGGATTTGGGGTTCCCATCCCATGTGGGCCACTGGTCCCCGTGTCCCTTTGGACATGTCGTCAGGTTGTTTTTTTATCTATTTTCTCATCGAGCAAAGAGAGAGTTGGGCCCCACGAGTCTTAAGTGATGACCCCCCAAGGTCACAGAGGTGCTGGGCACCAGAGGCCGGCTCTCCAGCTCCGCCAGTGCTATTAGCACCATCCCCACCTCTGGCAGTTAGGACCTTTCCATGA
Source organism: Sarcophilus harrisii (assembly GCF_902635505.1). Taxonomy (NCBI): domain Eukaryota; kingdom Metazoa; phylum Chordata; class Mammalia; order Dasyuromorphia; family Dasyuridae; genus Sarcophilus; species Sarcophilus harrisii. Next base: position 4,116,160 of record NC_045426.1, on the reverse strand, counting down.
CCCCCTGGGGTGGACATGAGCCCCTGCACTGGGTCAGGAAGGAGATAGCCCTGAACGTCCGTGGCCTTGAAAACTCCCCAGCCCTTGACAAAACCAACAAGGCTTCCATAGGATGGAGACTTCTTGGGCCACGGGAGGAACCAGGACAGGAGGGAAGGAAAAGCCCATCCCCTCCTGGGCTGGTAGGACCGAGGCCCGCATGGAAGAAGCTGGCCCGGAGATAGGGGTCGCACGTCCTTGGCCGAGTGTACTAAGGGACATGGCTCCGATACGGGGCCTTCAGGCACACACTCGGCCTGTTTCCTCTGCCACATTGCTCTGGCCTCTGCCAGGAAGTGAGGAACAGGCTCCTTTTTGTCCTCACCTTCTTGGGCCTGGCTTTAGTCATTATCGTCCCATAGCCTCCCTTCCAGTCACGTGGCTGGTCTGGGTAGACAAGATTTATCCTGGTTCTACTTAATTCATGAAATTCCATATTCTTCATGCTCAGTATTTCCTAGAGCACAAGGATAGCCAACCCTCACAGCCATGTGTCCGTAATCAATAAGCACCGACTCAGTTGCTAGGTTTTTGCTCCTACAAAAAAAAAGTACTTCTGAGAATATTTTGGTGTATTTAGGATCATTTTTTGGTAGCCCAGATAAGGTACACACCTACCTAGCTGAAATATTTCCGGGTTGGAGGGTATGACTATATCTTCACCTAATACCCTTTCTAGAATGAAAGGATTGACTTTCAGTTCCACCAATAATGCATCAGCGTGTCCATTTTTCCTACACCTCTTTTCCTCATATTTTAGCATCTCTGAGGCACATGGAGAAAGGAAAGCTGAAGGAATAAGCAAGTGTATAATGTCTATTATGTGTCCGGCGCTATGCTCAGCACTGCACAAACATCATTTCATTTGGTTCTCGGCTCTGAATCAAAACATTTATCTTGTTGCCTTGGAGAAACCTTTATTGAGAATAGAAAACACTGGTTTTTGTGGAGTCGTGCCTTTGGGAGTAAATGGGACTTTAGCGGCTTTCTAGTCGAGCTCCCTCATTTTACACTCGGTACTGAGGCTGGGAGATGAGGTGGGGCCCAGAACAGTCACCAGGACATCCATAGCAGACCACGGCGGGGGCAGCTCCTCTGCTCTTCTCCGTTCCCTCTCCTCCGGGGCTTTCCCGTGGCTCTCGCTCACTGCTTGCTCCTCTGGAGGGCTGAGCCCCCTGCCCGCTCCTAAGAAGCCCCCGGCCGCCTGCATTTCCATAGCTGGCTGCCGCCGGAGGGGAGGGCATATGGCTTTGTGCTGCTTGAGTGGTCACTGATGAAAAGGTCAGTGGGCATGCAATGGCAGAGCTTCCTCTCGGTGAATCAGGATGCTTGGAATCAGCGAGGAACTTGGGACCCTGTTGGAACAAAACAGAAAGGGAGGGAAATGATTCTGTTCTGAGGAGGAGATGGTGAGGTTTGATGCTGCCAGCAGGGAGTGGGTGTGGCCAGAGGGCGAGGGCCAGAGCTCCCTGGGCAAAGCTGGGCACGGGCTGAGGATACTCTCCCCAGGGTGCCCCTGCCCATCCCCAGATGGGAGCCCCGGCTCGGTTGCCCAGATGGATGCCCCTGTTCTGCCGGAGCCCCGCTGGAAGAGCTTTCCCAACATGGAAGTCCCCAGTGTCTGTGCCATGACCCAGAAGCTGGACTTGCTACCCCTTCCCCAAATCAGAGCTACAAAAAGACAGGGGGCAAGTTTCCTCTAAGAACAGGCTTTCTCCTGCCCCCAACACCCTGGGGGGGCCAGCAGCAAAGTCACAAGGGAGTGGGCAAACAGAAGCAGCCCCCAGGAGGATCGTGTGGTTGGGAGGCCGGGCCAAAGGGTGGCCATTCCAAGGGCCAGAGAACGTGGCTACGTGGAGGCAACGCAGCGTTTCCCTGAAGAGTCCAAAAGGAATGCGGCGGGGCCAAGATGGCGCGGTGGGAACGCACAGGTCGGGGTGGGAAACGATTGCCCTGAGGGTCAGATGGACAAACCCTGGAGCCGCCCTGATCCGGTTTACTTTCCTGGTAGTGCAAGCAGCTCGATGGTGCAGTGGTAGAACCCTGCTTATGGAATAAGGGAGACCTGAATTCAAATCCTGATTCAGACATTTAGCTCAGCCAGTCAGTGTGCAAACATTTATGAAGTACTTCTTGTATGCCAGGCACTGTGGTAGATAAGCATTTATGAAGGGCTTGTTGTATACCAGGCACTTTAATGGACACGCATTTATGAAGGGCTTGTTGTATACCAGGCACTGGAATGGATAAGCATTTATGAAGGGCTTGTTGTATACCAGGCACTGTGGTAGATAAGCATTTATGAAGGGCTTGTTGTATACCAGGCACTTTAATGGACACACATTTATGAAGGGCTTGTTGTATACCAGGCACTGGAATGGATAAGTATTTCTGAAGGACTTGTGTACAGGTACTGTAGTAGAAAAGCATTTGTGAAGGACTTGTTGTATACCAGGTGCTGTAGTGGACACTTGTTGTATACTAGGTGCTGGATAAGAGGGAGGGATCCAAAAAAAGGCCAAAAAAATAGTCCCTGCCCTCAAGTGGCTCCCATGCTGGGGGAGAGAGGTTGTCCGGAGAGCTGTGTACAGAGGAGCCACGAGCAGCGAGCTGGGCGGCCGAGGGGGGCTCTCACAGGAAGGGCCGGGAAGAGGACGCCCAGCAAGCGAACACTGGGGACGAGGGGGCTGCGGAAGGGTAGCGATAAGGATGACCAAACGCTGTCGTTGTTGCTGCGGAATAAGCATGTATTAAGTGTCTTCTGTATGCCCGGCACCGGCCCGGGCTTCACAAATCTGGTTCTCAGACATCCTGGGAGGCCGGTCCTGCTGACGCCATTGACAGTTGAGGAAACGGAGGCAGAGGGAGGTAGCACCCACTAAGTGCCCCAGGCTGGATCTCATGCGGTCTTCCGGAGGTTTTGTGTTATTGCTGTTATTCAGGGCCCGGGCCTGGGGTAGTCAAGTGCAGGGTCTCAATTGGCAAAGGCGGGGCCGGCGCCCGCGGAGGCTGAGGAATAATAGGGATGCCGCCGCACACTCCCTCACCCAATAGAAACGAAGCCACGCCCCCGTCCCCCTCCCTCTTCCTCCGGCCCATCCGCCCCTACAAGATCAGCTCCATCTGGACCCATAGCCGCGGGTGCAAGCGGCTCACAGACCTGAGGGTCTGGGCGGAGAACCTGAGGTCCGCAGAGTGACCCCCTCCCTGTCACCTCCCCCCACCAGGGTGCTGACTGGAGGGAGACTCCCACAGCCTGTTGTGATCCGGGTGCACCTGCCACTGTGATCCCGAGGGATCCTCCTACCCCCTCAGTGTGATCCCGAGGGATCCTCCCACTCACCCCCATCAGGAGGGAGCCTCCCACCCCCTGCTGTGATCCGGGTGCACCTGCCACTGTGATCCCGAGGGATCCTCCCACCCCCTCAGTGAGATCCCGAGGGAGCTTTCCTGGGTGTTGGTTGGCAAGCCGAGCATAACCTTCCCCCTTGGAGGTCCAGGACGCCCTCTTTCTCCAGGGCCAGGGAAACCTTGAAGAGGAACTTCCTTCAGGGCGGAGTTACCCAAAGTATTGCCGGCTTCCTGGTCCCCCCGGCGGGGAGAAGCCCCACAAAGGCCGCTTGTGACTCGCCAGCCCCTGGATGGCAGCGCCCGGGTGCCCTTTGATGGGATCCAGTCACAGGGTTGCCAGGCTGGGGCCAGTGCCCCCATGGAGGGTCCTTGGGGTTCTGCTCTAGGAGCGCCTCCCTCTCTAGAACGGCAGCTCCCTGCAGGCAGGAACTCCCACTTCTTGGATTCGTTTCCCCGGCGCCTTGCACAGCGCCCAGCCCGGAACAAGCCCTTCTAAGCAAGTGCTTTTTGATTTGTTTCCTCCTCCTGAATCAAGGCCTTTCTCCAACTCCGAAACCCGCATCAGAAACTTTTCCAGAATTGAGGCTGCATTGGGGCTGGGGGCTCCCGGACTCCCCCTTCGTCCCAGTAGGTGGGACTTCCACGGCCGCCCACCCGCCTCCCCCACGCTGTCCCCAACAGGACCCCCCCAACCCCGATCTGCCAGACCTGGTTTTCCTTCCAACCCAAAGCCCCCCTCCCCCAACTTTAGCAGCCGCCCCAGGCCCGGGACCTGAGCGGATCTCGGCCCTTTCTCGCCCCCAAGTGCACCCGCTGCCCAGTCCTGGCTGTGGGCCGGATGGCGCTTCTGGAGGGCGGGGGAGGCTTTGCTTCTTCTCCATGGCTGCAGAATTTGACAGGACGGGCTAATCGGTGTTTGTTGATTGAATATTTGTGTGACTGACCTGTGGGGTGGAGGCTTTTGCATCAGCCTCCTTGGGATTCTTGCTTCCACCCAAATTATCAGAAGCTCCGACTCTGGGGGCGCCACTGCCTGGCTCCGGGCCCTCCGGTTCCTCCGGTTCCCCCTGCTGCCGAAGGGTGTCCAGCCCCGGTACCTCTGCTCCATCCGCACTCAGGCCACAGTGGACATCTCAGTGTCCCCGACCCAGCCCCGCCAGTCGCTGCAGCCACTCCCTGTCTCTGGCAGGCTCGGCTCAGCTGTCAGGGTGGTCTTTGTCCTCCGATCCCCCTCCCCCGGCTACCAGGAGCCCACCTCTCCTTTCTCATATTCCTCTTGGCTCCGGCCCCTGTGTCTGTGCCTGGGACATTCGAGGCTTCCCGAGGGCCGTGGGCTCCGTTTCCCCAGCACCTGGCACGGGGGAAACACTTAATCAGCATTTTCCAAATTGTTAAAGTGCTAATTGTTAAATAGATTAAATTCTCGAGAACAAAACTGCAAGGCATCCAGGGAAATTCATGGCGAGATTCCCCCCCCTCCATGATGCCACCTGACCTCGCAGCCCTCGCCCCCGCTGGCTGTGGGCAGAGCCTTGCCCTTCTCTCTGGCCTCCAGCCCCTCCCAGATCTCCCTTCTCTGCCCTCCTAGGCTGCCCCCTCCGCCAGCGCCTCTGCTTGGGCTCCTCCTCCAGAGGGTACAGTCGCTGCTTCCTCAGACCCGGTGTGTGCGGCTGGGGGCACTGTGGCCATTGGGTTCTCTTCCTGCTCAGGGCCCCAGTCTCTCTGAGGGGTTCTAGTCTCAAGTTCCTTTGCAAGGGTACAGCCGTGCTTAAAATGGGCAAGGAAGGGGGAGGCTCCCAAGAGTCTGTGCGAGCCAAGGCCCACCCAGTGTCCCCTGGGAGCCGAAGGGCCATGACAGGACTCGCACTCCAGGCTTGAGCCAAAGTGCCCGTGGCTGATGGCTTCTCACCCAAGCCTGCCCTCCTCTTCCCTCATCCCTCCAGCCACCCATTTCCTAAGGGGACTTTCCTCTCCTCGGCTCCTCTCCAGCCCTTTGTGGTCCCCAACTATAGGGTCAAAGTCCCTGTCCCTGCGGATGCCCCTCTTACCATGGTCCCCCTTGCCAACTCCCGCTCACCTTGGCCAGTGTCCTCCTGCTGATGCCCCTCTCCCTATGGTCACTGTGCCCCCTGCTGGTGCCCCTGTTGCCATGGCCTCCTTCCTCCACAGTGTCCTGCCCCTCGTGGGGCGCCCTGCCCTGCCCAGCCCACTTCTGTGCCCGGGCAGCAGCCACCTTCCTGCTGGCTGAGCCAGCATGCATCTTGCTGCTCCCGCCATTGCTGTCCACCTCCCCAGGCTCGGCCTCCCCCTTTAGGCAGACGGGGCCCAATGTCCACCTCCATTCTCCCGGATCCAGCCCCTCCAGGTGACTTCCCAGTCTGACATCCCGCTGGGCAGCCCCCAGACTGCGTCCCCTTCCCCCTTCCTGCCCCCGGCTGCTGCTCCAGCTCTGCCTGCAGACAGCTCCGCGCTCTCCCACGTTCCCTCCCACATCCAGCCAGTGGCTGCCTCCGTCTGTCTGACATCCCCAGAGCCACTTTTTCCTCTGTGCTCCCACAGCCGGCCCCCTGGCCCGTCCCCTGGCCCCCGTGTGACAGAAACAGCCTCAGGACCTCTTTCCTCCAGGTCTTTCCCTCTGGGTTCAGTTCTCGGCCCAGACTCACCTGCCACCCCCGGCGTCCTCCCCTCCCCCGTGGGCCTCCGTGTGGGCCGTGGCAGCCGGCCCTCCCTCTTCTACCTCCGAGGCCCGAGTCACGACCAGCCTCCCGTGGGAAGCCCGCAGATCTCCGGCACTCGCTGCCTGCGTGGCCGGATTCATTTCTGTGCCAGGGTTGACGCCGGGTGGTTCAAGGGCCTGGCAAAGGGCAGGGTCCGAGCAGAGGGAGGAGGTGTTTGCATCGGGCCACCTTGGCCCTGGAGCGGGGACAGAGGGAGGGTTTGGGGTCAGGAAGAGCCTCCCTGCGTGTTTCTCCTGATAGCCACCCTCATTCCCATGATTCTGCTCGGCTCCTGGGAAAGGCGGCCTGACGGAGGTGCTCGGGAAACGCTCAGTAACAATCTCTGTAATTAGGGGAGTCCTCCTGGGTCTCTCTGGCTCCTCCCAAGATGGAGCCCTCGCAGTACAGAAAATTCGGGGCTCCCTCTAAGGCTGAGGCTCCCCCGGAGCCGTGTGCGAGATCAGGCCCTGTTCTGGGCCAGCCAGGCCAGAGGCAGCAGCGAGAGGCAGTGTGGCCCGGGGGCCGGAGTCCAAGCCCAAGCTCAGGGCCGTGACCCCAACAAAGGCCCCCCCTTGTCTGGGGAGCATCATCTGCCTGCCCATCTCCGGCTCTCGGTGTACCCCACTTGCTGTGGGAGCCTCCAAGTGACCCGCCCGGGGAATCCCTGCTGGGCGCGGTCTCCAGAAGCAGCCCCACCCCCACCCCATGGACCAGGGCCCCCCGGAGGGGGACGAGGAAGGCGGCGTCCGGCGCCAGGGCGAGGACACCCTGATTCCCTTTGGGGGCTCCGGGAGCCTGGCGGGGAACGGGGAGGTGGAACCCCAGACCGCAGCGTCCTTGGGGAGCCCGAGAGTGGGCGCCCTCGAAGCGGCCTGCGCGGTGCTGGGGCCTCGGCCCCAGTTCGAGCTCCGGAGGCGTTCTGCAGTCGTGCTGCAGGTTAGCAATCAGCGGCGAAGCGGGCGCGCGCCCCGCCGAGCCCCCCTCCCAGAGGGAGCCATGGCGGGCGGCCTCGTGGCCCCGGGCGTTTCGCGCCCCGGGCCGAGGTCTGGGCCGCCCCGAGAGCGGGAAGGAGCCGGGCCGGGGCGCGGGAGGGAGGGGCAGCCACGAGATTGCGGCTGATTAGGAGTCTGGCAGCAGCTGTTCCACAAACCCAGCTCGCTGCATCCCGTCGGTTTCCATGGCGACCGAATCCGTAATTACCCAGCCCGGCGCTCTCCCCTCCCCTTCTCCCGACGAGGTGGAAGCCGACCATTTGAACTCGCTCTCCAGCCCAGGGCGGGGCCCCTCCCAGGCGCCTCCCTGCCCAGGGCCGGCGCGGGGGCAGGCGGCCGGGCCAGGCCGCCGAGGGCTTTGTCTCCCGCGGCCCCCTGGGGAAGCGGGCTGGGGAGCCGCGGATGCGCGACGCAGGGATCAGCGCGCAGGAGCTCCCCGGCACGGAGGCTCCCTGGGATTGGCTGCTCGGTCCGCGGCTCCTGCCAATCGCAGCACCCTTGGGCTCTGGCACTATCAACATAAGCAAAGCCCCACGCTTATTATTCTTGTGGACTTGAGCTGCCTGCCGTGGCAAGGTGTGCGGCGGAGCCCCGCTCACATGGCTCGCCCGCGGCCGAGCTCCCTGAAGCGCCTTGCCCCGCGGCCCGCGGCCCCGCGCGTTAGCCGGACAGGCCCCCCGGCTCCCGGCGCGGCCGCGCGGCCAGGATGGCCCTCCCGGGACCTAGATGCGCCCCGGCCCGGGCCCAGCGGAGCGCGCCTTTGTCCCCGCCGGGCCGCCTGGGGGGGGGTCCCGGGCGCCGCTGGCGGGGATGCCAGGCGGGGATTCGCCTGCGGGGGAGGTCGGGCGCCCCCTCCCCCCGCGGATCCGTCCATTTCAAAGAAGAGAGATAGCGCTTTATGCGGAGAGACAATGGGCGGGGCCGAGAACAGTCTCGGGACGGGCGGCGTGTGGAAGGGCAGAGTCGTTACAATGGGCTGCCCGGGCCGGCCGAGCCCAGCGGCCAGCGAGCCGCCGATGCCCGCGCCTTGCGCCGCTCCCGCCCGGCCTCCGCGCGAGTCTCCTCTTCCAAATGGATTGGGTCTCTCCGCTCGGATCCTCCAGCCGCCCGCAGGCGCTCAGGGTCCGAGCCCATCCTTCCCTCCGCGGCTGGGTGAGTCGGCGAGGGCCGGGAGAGCAGGGCGAGGGCCGGGAGCCCCGCGGCGGGCGCCGGGGTCGGCAAAGTTGGGGCAGGGGCTGGGCGCATGGGGAGCGCCGCCGCCGCCGGGGGGGGCTTCTGTGCCCGGGGCTGATCCTGCCAGGAAGCATGGGATCCTCTCCTCTGGGCAGGAGTAGGGGTGAGGAGGCAGCCCTGGGAGAGGGGGACGGGGGGGGGGCTGGGGCCCGCGCAGGGCAGCGGGGGCTAAGGGGCGGCAGCGCCCCAGGCCCGGAGCCCCCCAGCCCGAGGAAGCCCCGCTCTCGTTCTGCATGTTTAACCACTTGGTCCCCGGCGCTCTTTGTCTCACGTGGCCAGCGGAGGGGCGGAATGACTCAGTTCCTCGGCCGCCGGAGCCGGGTCTGGGGGCCCCGAAGGGCGGCAGGAAAGGACGCGCTCACTTGGGGCTCGTCAGGGCCCGGAGGGGGCCGTGCGCGGGGATAACGGGGCCTCTGGCCGCTGCGGGCTGTGCCGCTCCCTGCCCTTCCCAGCGCCGACTGGAAGTCGGGAAGAGCTTGGGAGAACCAGGGTGATCCGGCCCGGCAAGGAGGGAGGCGGAGAGAGCGCAGGGAAGGCGGGGAGCTGCACTGGCTTCCCCGGGAAAGGAGCCGGGAGCCCAGCGGGAGGGACTCAGGCGGGCGTCCCCGGGCGCTCCCCCGTGGGGCTGAGCCGGCCTGGGCTGGCACGGGCGAGGGCTCCCCGCAGCCTCAGTGGCACCCGCCAGGGGACACCTGCATACGGGCCCTGGGGGACAGAGCCGGAGGTCAGAGGTCTCCCGGCTGAGACCGGCATCTCTGACACTAATTTTAGGGCTTCCGAGTGAGCGGCCATTGTGGTCCTTGATTCCTTTTGCGTTAAACACAATTTGAGGCACTAAACCCGCTTCATTTGGGGCACCAGCCTTTGCTTGTCCCTGGTCAGAATGGCAACCCCCCTCCCCCTTCCCCCCCTAGAAATGAGCTGAGAGACTTTACCCTCTGTGCAAGCCGTGAGGATGCTGGCACTTAATTTCTGGATAAAGACTCAAAGTTTCTCCTCTGCCTTTTTGGTGCCGGATCACCCAGCCCATAGAACCCTCCCAGGAGCCCTTGCTTGTCATTCCCTGTCCAGCCTAGCACCCAAGCAGCTTGCAGACCAATGCAGGAACTGGCCGTTCTGCTGTCTCTGAACCCCGGAGGAAACCGGAGCCTCAAGGCCGGGAGCTGTGGAGTTCCTCGGAGGCCCCAGGGCCAGGGTCCCTTCTCTCATTCCCCAGGAAACATGTTTCTGAGCTCCAGGATGGTCAGGGACAGAGCTGTCCACTTAAATGGGTTTGTCCACTTGACACGGGTTGTAGAGAATGCCGGCCAGTTGATTTCAAGTCAGAGTTACTTCATGGCTAATGGAGTTCTCCATCTCCCATCCTTCCCATTGAAGGGGATTATTTTTCTTTTTTAATTTTTATAATAATAATTTTTAATAATAATATAATTTTATAATAATAATATAAATTTCTTTTTCAAAATGCATACAAAGGTAGTTTTCAATATCCACCCCTGCCAAAGCTTGTTCCAATTTTTTCTCCCTCCCTCCCCACCCATCCCCTCCCCTAGACAGCAAGAAATCCATTATAGGTTAAATATGTGCAATTCTTTCACCACAATTATTGTGCTGCGCAAGAAAAATCAGATCAAAAAGGAAAGAAAAATAAGCAGAAAAGAACAAAAAAGGTCAAAATGCCATGTTGTGGTCCACACTCAGTCCCCATGGTCTCTCTGGCTACAGATGGCTCTCTCCATCCCAAGTCTATTGGAATCGGAAGGGGATTATTTTCTTGTCTGTCCCCAAGCATTGCAGGACCGCGGGAGGAAGGGCAGGTGGGGACCTTAATGGCTTATCCGGGATATCAGTCTTATCTCTCGGCTTCCAACCACAGGTGGCAAAGGCTGGGCTAGTTAACACACAGTATTGTGGGATGGGGGATCTCCAATGAGGAGAGAAATATTGGCCTAAGCAACTGGAGCTCAAATCTAGTCTCGGGTGAGGAGAGATTGATTCACCTAAGCAACCAAGCCTGGACTTACCAGCAGACTCCTTTCTCAAAGGGATCTCCAGCCACTGGGAAATCCTCCCTGCTGCCACAAACTGGTGGGAGCACATGCAACACAGAATACATAAGATCATGGACTTGGAGCCAAAAAGGGTCAGCCATTGCCAACCCTGTTTTACTGATGGGGGAAACTGAGTCTCGGAGGCACAGGGACTTGCCCGAAGGCTATTTTAAGTAGGAAATGGCAAACCTGAGGTTGCTGCCTGAAACAAAGTGAATTCTATGTTATAAATACTAGGAAAGCACTTGAGATATATCTCCCTCCACACATGCACACGTATTTCAATGAGCAAGGACCTCTCATCCAGCCAAACGTAATGGTGGTGATGTTGGACCCGGACAGAGAACCAGCTTTAGAGTCACTAAGAGATCTGGGCTGGTCCCCGTAGCTCTGGGGCTCTCCATTGCACGGGGTGATGTGCATAGGTAAAGGGAGCTTTGTTCCCTATTCCAATGAAGTCCTGGGTGGGAGCCAAAACAATAACAATAACAGCTAACATTTAGATGGAGCCTTAATGTTGGTAAAGTAGCTGGGCAGCTGGGTGGTACAGCGGATAGAGTGCTGGCCCTGGAGTCGGGAGGCCTTGAGTTCAAATGGACCCTCAGATACTAGGGAAGTCCCTTCACCCTATTTACCTCATTTGGAAGATGAGCTGGAGAAAAAAATAACAAATCACTCTACTCTTCTTGTTAAGAAACAATGGAATCGTGCACGACCATCCCCACAACACATACAAATTTATGCCCTCCGACCTTCACAACGACCCTTGGCAGTGGGCACCTTTTTATGGATGAGAGAGATGAAGCCATTTTTTCAGTCCCTCAGCTAGGAAGGACCTGGGGCAGAATTTGAACCAGGTCCTCCTGTCTCTGGGCTCAGCGCTCCATCCACTGGGGCCCCTGAAGCGCCTCTGCGCCCTTCTCCCTTCTCTCCAGAACTGCCTTTAGTAACTTCCCTTGGCAGATGGCCTCCCTAGGAGGAGGCTGAGAGAGTAATGGACAACTTGTCTAGGAAACCATCTCCTCAGCTCTTGGGTTCTGGGCAGCAGCCCCCCATCCCCACCGGGGAGCCGTTCCCTTTGGCACTTCTGACTTAAATTGCGTCAGAGCAGACATCAGGGAAGGTCAGGACAGGGCGTCCCAGTGGGGGCCAGGCCTCCCAGATCGCCACTCCGTGTGGGAGCTCTGAAAGCTGCTGGAGGCTCCTTCCCACATCCTTTCTGCACAGGAGCGTGGGGTCAGCTCAGGGGAGGAGGGCTGTGGCTCCCGATCCCTCCCTTCACCTTCACCTTCACCTAGTGAGAGGATCAGCCCTTCTTCCCAAAGATTGGGGACTGAAATCCAAACAGCCAAGCCAAAAAGCCCATTGACTCCTTATTAACTAGATTGTCATGGAGTCCCAGGCTCATTCAGCCCCAGACTCCCTTTAGTCTCCAGTCCTAGGGAAAGGCCCCAGATTCACCCAGGAGAGAAACAGCTTCGCCTCTGAGCTGGGCAGGTGTGCCTTGGGCTCTGCCTTCTCTTTCAACTCTCCCTTGCCAAAAGCTGCCAGGGAAACCTGCAAAGCTTTCAGAAAGAACGAGCAGCAGCCTGGCTTGATTGAGTCATGTGGATTCGGTCTGTGCCCCGGACCAGGGGTGGGAGGGGGTCCTGATCCTCAGTTTTCCTCAGTTTCCCTTCCACGAGTCTCACAGGAGACATCTTCTCCGACCTTTCCCTCCCTCTCAGCTCAGCCTGAGGCATTAGACGGTCAGCAAGCATTTAGGTCAGAAGGCTTTTCCTCTGGTTTTGGAACTGAGGCTCTGAATGACATCCCCATGTTTCATGCTATCGTTCTATCATAACTCAATAGCCTTTCCCCCTATCGTATATTCTGGTTGGTTGGTTGGTTTCACGGTTACAAATAACGCTGCAGTAGAAATGATTGCACCAGTGATTCTTTTGGAGAATGCTTTCAGGGCATATTTTCAAAAGGGCGATCCCTCAGTGAAAGGGTCTGGTTCTCTCTGTACCTTCCTGCACGGCGCCAAATCGCTTCTCAACAATCTTCTTCAGCTTTGCAATTTTCTCAGCTAGGAACGAATGTGCCTGTCGCTCCACGGCCTTGCCAGCGTTGGGTTTTGTTGCTTTTAGGAGCGTTGGTCGAGTTGATGCTGTTAGATGTGTCCCCGACAGGGAGAGGGAAACTTGGGGCGGGGGGAAGGTGGTGAGCTCCATTTTGGACTTATGGAGCTTGAGATGTCTGTGGAACGGACAGTTCTGGATGCTGGTATTTCCCATCCCGGGCTGCGGCTTTCAGAGGCAGTAGTTACGAGGATGGGACTATGTTGCAGTAGGTTGATACATGCAGTGGATACACAGGAATATGGCCTGGTTTGGACCAGGAGGAAACTTGTGCTGTGCCTTGGGAAAGGCGTGAGGAGCCCGTCAGAGCCGTGCCATAGCACTGTGCAGCTGTCTGCCCCCCAAGGAACGGAGAAAAGAGAGAAATGAAACAGGGACATCCATTAAGAGACTCCTGCAATAGGGAACCTGCTTCAGGTGCTGTGATCCCAGACCCTCGGAGACAAGGAAGTATTATTCATTATGGTAGCTGGCAGTAGTACTTCAATGCCGAGAGAGTCATGCTTTCTCAACAGTATTTTCTGCTTATCACCTGGGTCTGTTTTTTAAAATTAAATTTAAAAGAAAATTTTACATTGAAAATTGTTACAATTCAATCCAACTCAATAAGCAGATTAAAAGGCTACCATGGACAGGGCCTGCACTAGGTACAGAGGATAAAAACAAAACTGGAATCCCTGACTCTGAAAGGCTCTATTCTTTTTTTTTTTTTTGATGATTGTTTTTTAATATATGTTAAATCCAATATATGTATACATATTTATGCAATTATCTTGTTGCACACAGAAAATCAGATCATAAAAAATGAGAAAGAAAACAAAATGCAAGCAAATAACAAAAAGGGAAAATGCTCTGCAGTGAGCCACACTCAGTCCCCACAATCCTCTCTAGATGTAGATGATTCTCTTCATTACAAGATCAGTGGAATTGGTCTGAATCATCTCATTGATGAAGAGGGCCACGGCCATCAGAATTGATCCTCATATAGTATTGTTATTATATAATGTGTATAATGATTTCCTGGTTCTGCTCATTTCACTCAGCAGCAGTTCCTGGAAGTCTCTCCAGGTCTCTCTGAAATCCTCCTGCTGATCGTTTCTTACAGAATAATAATATTCCATAACATTCATATCCCATAACGTATTCAGCCATTCTCCAATTGATGAGCATCCACTCAGTCTCCAGTTTCTGGCCACTACAAACAGGGCTGCCACAAACATTTTGGCACACGTGGGGCCCTTTCCCTCCTTTAAGATCTCTTTGGGATACAGACCTCAGTAAATACACTGAGGGGTCAAAGGTGCACAATTTGACAACTTTCTGAGCATAGTTCCAAATTGCCCTCCAGAGTGGCTGGATCAGTTCACAATTCCACCAATAATGCATCAGTGTCCCAGTTTCCCGCATCCCCTCCAACATTCGTCATTACCTTTTTCTGTCATCTTAGCCAATCTGACAGGTGTGTGGTGGTACCTCAGAGGTATCTTAATTTGCATTTATTTGATCAATAATGATTCAGAGCATCTTTTCATATGACTAGAAATGGTTTTAATTTCTTCATCTGATAATTGTCTGTTCATATCCTTTTATCATTTCGAGAATGGGAAAACCTCTATTCTTCTAGAGAAAATAACACATACACAAAAGAAGACACATACACAAATGTGTTTAAATGCACACAAAATGATGGACGGGAGGTCAGGCCTTGCTCATGGCAGGTAGAGGGGAATGGCCCAGACAGGGAGAGAATGTTACACGTGAGAGATGGCCCTTGAGTTAACCTTGAAGGAGGAAGGAGACAGAGGTGAGAGAGGGGCAGGCATTCCAGACTTGGGGGGAAAGATATGAAAAGAAGAAATGGAATGACATATGTGAGAGATCCCTTTGGGTCAGAAACAGAATATTTATGAAGGATTCTTGTGTACTTGGTCATGCTAGAAAAATAGTTATTTACATTTAAACTAATTCATTTTGGTGCTTAAAGTATCATAACCTGTTTCTCTTTATCCCCATTCAGATTCTTTATCCATTCATTTTCATTCACCTTTTAGATGGTCATAGAATGTCCTTACGGGCCTGCTTTTTACTCTTAGTTATTTCAATAAAGGTCTCTCCATAGTGCTTTGTATTCCTCGTACAAGTCCATCCTGATTGCATTGCAGGGTTTCATTACATTAATGCATCTAATCATCCCTCTTTGTTGGACATTTAAATCCTTTCCATTTATATGTGTGTGTGTGTATGTGTATGTGTGTGAATGAGAATGTGTGTGAGTGTGTATGAGTGTGTGCGCACGTGAGAGAGAGGAGAGAGAGTGTGTGTATGAGTGTGTGTGTGTGTGTGTGTGTGTGTGTGAGAGAGAGAGAGAGAGAGAGAGAGAGAGAGAGAGAGAGAAAGAAAGTGTGTGTGTGGTTACCTACAGTACTGGCCCAAGCAGCTCTGAGCAAGCGCCCCGCTCTCTGATTTGTGTTTTGTATAACACTGTTGATGTGGATTGTCCCCACCCCTTATTAGCCAGCTCTGTCTTTCTCTTCCACTCCAATAATGTCCATAATGTCACCTCTGCCTTGAGAGAAGCCCTCACCCAAAGGTGCCTTCTCGGTGTCCAAACAAAGGCTCTCCCTGTCTCTGACTCAAGAAGCAAATCTGAGCCTCCTGAGTCTCCATCCAGCTGTCTGTGGTAGGTGGGATCACCGACAGTCCCAACCTGGCAGAATTCCCAGACACTGGAGCCTATAAAATATGGCTTTGTTCTCCCTCACAGTCATGCTCTAGAGTTCACCCAGATCGGCCCGATGGCTTCTCCCATCCTGTGTCAGCGCCCCCTGTCACTCCAGGACTCCTGCCTCTCACTGGCCAGGCCCTGGCAGTTTGCAACCCATGGTATCCTTCAAGAGAGATGAAGGGGAGTCATGGAAAGTCGTCCCTATCCCAAGGCTAGGCCCCCCAGGCAGGTTCGGCCAAAGCCTGGCCAATCTGGGCCTTGCCTTCCAAGGCTCCTCCTCAGCTCCCAGTAGATGGTGGGGTGCACCAGGCCGCTACCGTGGCACCAGAGCAGAAGGAACCTGGGAGAGTCAGTGCCACGGGAGGAATGCTCTGTGGCAAAAAGGGTGAAGCAACTTCCAGTTCTGTAGCCATTGTAGTCAGGATGGTTGCGATCAGGTCTCTGAGCCTCCCCCAGTTCAGAAGAGGCTCCTACGCCACAGGAGATGAACAAAATAGTGAAGTCTTTGAGGGAACAGACTTTGCTTGTTTCTTTGGGTTTTTTTATTTCAATTTAAAAACATTCATTTTTTTCTCCCTACCTCCTTTTCTCTCCCTCTCTACCTTTCTTTTTATTTTGGAAAAATAAATATTAATACTAATAAGAATAATTTGGGGAAGAAAGGACAAAGAAATCCCAGATCCTTGTAATAAATACGAGCAGCCGAACAAAATGGATTCCCCCCATGGGCCACATCCAAAAGTGTCTCATTCTGAATCCAGACCTGCTGGTTCGTTCTAGGCTCCTCAGAAAGCATGAGATCTGGTATAGTATGAGAACTCGGCCCTTCTCTAAGCTGCAAACACTTCTTCTGTGCCTGTTGTGTCCTACAGCAGACTGGGAGCTGACCTTGGGACCAAAAGGCCTGCTTGGGGCCCAATACCCATTCTGCCGATTGGGTGGCCCCAGAACCCGATAATCTCTTTCCCTCTTTGTCCTTGGGAGAACACTTTATGGCTCAGAGGGCAGAGAAGAGGCCGGCCCTTTGGAGTTCCCTGGGAGCTGTCTGTGCCAGTGAAATCCCAAGAACAGTCCCCATCCCTTCTGATTGAGGTACTTTGGAAGGTACTAGAGATACACACTCTGCCCTCCAGGAGCTTCCATTCTCCTCGGGGTTCTATCGTGTGCAAAAAGAAGTATCTTTCAAGGAGGGAACTGTCTCTGCCATTTGTAACTAGCCCTAATATAACTCAAAGTTCTTGTTATCTCTAATAAGAGAGGAACACCTGAACCTTCCATGTGGGAGCCAAAGAGTCGTAAGTGTGGAGGAGGAGGAAGGGCAGCACTCTGGGCATCAGCTGGGCATGGTGGGGGATGAAAAGCTGATTTGAAAATGGGATCAAAAGTGTCACCTTTCAGTGCTTGAGGCTGCTCTCCAACTCTAAGTTGCTCTCCAAGTCTACCAGCCTGCACTGGTAGGAGGGATTTCCTCACCTGGGAGTTCCCTGTAGAGATGTCATACTCCCTATAGAAGAGATGCCCTAGTCCCTCCCTCTCTCTTTTGTAAATCATAACATTTAGTGTATTTGCCGTCCCCGTGACTTTTCCCATACATTGGCCAAGTCACTTGCTGAGACAGCCGACACAACTTTCCTGCTGGTTCTCTCCTAAATATCCACCCATTTCACAAGGGGCTAAGATGGCGGAGCAATAGTCAGGCCACGTGTGAACGAGAGACTTCAAGGTCACCCCATAGAACATCCATCTCTCAAGGTCTCCTGATTTTACCTTGTTTCTTTTTTTTTTTTTTTTTAAGTTGTTTGACTAAGTTAATGAGAATGACTTTCTCCTCTCGAGTCATTATTTCTTTTGCCAGATGGGATTTATTTTTCACAGTGATAAGCTAATTCAATACAATATTCAAAAATAATCCCATCAAAGCCAGGTTAGAGGAAAATCCATCTGCCCTCCACAGAGGATCAGAAAAGTAGGACGAGGGATAAAATCCCAAGGGATGAGATTGTTCTGAAAGGAAACATCCAACTTCAGACAATAGCGGTTCCGGATGGAGCGGCTTCGAGGAGCTGATGCAAATCGCTGAGACAGGAAGGGCCAGCCGGCGTCCTTCCTCCACCTTGACACGGCCCTTAATACAGACTGACGGGCAAAGCGGCTCAGGGAACTGGCTGGGGAGGAAGGGATGAGCCATCCAAGGATGGGCAAGGATCAGCCCCGGACAGCTCCACGGAGGCAGAGCTCGGGAAGCCGGCCACTCTCGGAGCACATGGAAGCTGCTCGGAAAGGTGGGCTGGAGCTCACCGGCAGTGCCAGCATCAGACTGGACCTCCCACCCACTGGAGAGGGGCAGACATGAGCCCCCGAGTTGGGATGGATGGTGCTGTGATAATCCACTTCCCAGGCACAAATGCGTTGGTGATTGTCCATTGTTCTCGAAGACTCCCAAATGTTGCCACCATGTTGAAGTCGAGCTATAGCGCATCCGACTGTGGCTGATCAGACCCTGTGAACTCGGAACGCTTGGCCGTGGTCGGACACAAGTTTGTCCACAGGAGCCTTTGGGGCAGACGCTATAATTTTGTGCATTTGTGTTTCTTCTGGACTAATTGACTTCTGCTTCGCTCTTAGAGCACGGCCCCCTCTCTGGTGAGGGCGCGCCATGCTGGGCGGTCCTGGGCCAGGGTCTCCCGTGCCATACAATCAGTTCTGAAGTCCTTAAGCGAGACCTTGAGAGTGTCCTTGTATCGCTTTTTCTGACCCCCTGTGAGCACTTGCCCTGTGTGAATTCTCCATAAAAGAGGCTTTTTGGCAAGCGTCCATTTGGCATTCGCACACTGTGGCCAGTCCAGCCCAGTTGCTCTCCCAGCAGTAGAGTCGCAACGCTCGGCAGTTTAGTTGGAGGACGGCCCTCGGTGTCTGATGCCTCCTCCTGCCAGGCGAGCTTCAGAATCTCCCCAAGACAAGTCAAATGGAGGCGATCCGCTTTCCTGGAGCTGGTGGTCTGTCCAGGTTTTCATAGCACAAGGAAGGGAGACGGGATTAGACAGCGGAACGTCCAAAAAGGAGCTTTTGCCAAACATAACTCTGGGATTCTGGGTAGCTACGGGCTTGTTTGTTTTCACAAAAAAGAAATGTAAATTTTAACGAGGTCAAAACAAAAGTGATCAAATGAAATACAGCATTACCTTTGTAACTGAAAAAGTCGGCTGTCCAGGCTAGCTCCTACTGTGACGAGGATGCTGGTTTTTGTTCCAGGCAATCCCCTTTCTTGCTTTTCTTTGTATGTTAAAACGTTTATGTTTGCCGATGATTAAAAATTCAGTAAAAAAAGAAAATGAAAACAATCAGACTGAAGAGGAGCCGGGGTTGGGGACTAGAAGCTCAATGAAGAAGTCGGCAGAATGATCTGGCAGCCGGGAAAAGTCGCTCGACCTTGGGTGAGAGGGTGCACTCAGGCCTTTAGGACTTAGGAGTTCACCAAGCAGAGCTGGGAGAGGGGATCATCAATAGGCTTGCTTCCTTGGGCTTCTGACCTGAGTTTTCTTTCTTGGGCCGCCCCCCCCAATTATCCAGAATTCTCTCTCTCCCTTCCTCCCTCCTCCCTTCCTTCCTTTCCTGTCTTTAGACTGAAATTGCCTCAGACATAAGCTCCAACCCGGACCCTCTTCTGAGAGTTACAGGAAAATGGTAAAATAAAGTCAGCAAAGGGCCCGGTCTCCACGACATGGGAGACCACTGTGGAGGGCCGGAGTCCCTGAGACAAGAGGTCGTTATGTTTTAGTGTCTGGAAGGCGAGACTGTCCGTGTCCCAGGTTCTTCTGGGTCTCGTTGCCCCCATGACGGGGTCACTTGGAGACGTGACGGCCCCCTTCTTGTTCCAGCTCTCCTGGGTCTCAGCCCTGCGCCCGGCAGAGGCCAGAATCCTCCTTCCCCAGTGTATGTGGCCAGGCTGGCAACGGCTTGGCTTTATCAGACAGCGAGAGGAAACCGGCCGGGGATTCATGGGACCCAGAGGCGGGGACCGAGAGAGAAGGTCACCCATCGGCCTGAGCACCTGGTCCCAGGCAGATGTCTGGGGATTGTCTCTGGCTGGGCAGTGCAGCTGGGGAGCTGGGAAGGGATTGTTTGGCAACAAGCATTTATTGAGCACTTATTGTGTTCCGGGTACTGGGGAGGGGTTCCAGAGAGAAGCAGAAGACAGCCCCTGGCCTTGGGGAGCTCACAGCCTAATGGGGAGGAGGGGGCAGCAGGATGTGAACAATGATGTGGAAGCCAGACAGACACAGGATTAACAGGAGATCATCTCAGGGAGAAGGCACGGGAGGAGAGGAGGCATGAGGGAAGCCTACAGAGGTTGAGCTAAGCCTTGGAGGCAAGACTAGGGAAAGAGAAGTCAGTTAAAGAACTCCGTCCTCCTCCCTAATCCCTTCTCCTCCCTTCCTTCCTTTCCTCCCCTTTTTCCTTCCCCCCTCATTTCTTCCTTCTTCCTTTTTTATTCCTCCTTCTCTTTCTCCCTCCTTTCCTTCCTTCCACCCCTGTGCCTTCTCTCTCTGTCTTTCTGTCTCTGTCTCTCTGTGTCTCTATTTTTGTCTCTCTCTCTTCTCTCTGAGTCTCTTTCTCTCTTGCACACACACACACACACACACGAGCACGCACACAAGCACACTCTGCTGTTCCTTTGTATACACTTAAATGTCCCCTAGTTTCTCCCGCGTAGAATATGAGCTCGTTCATTTTACACGCTTGTGTTTTGCTTGAGTTAGGAAGGGTTGTAGTGGAGTCTTTTCAGCTGTGTCTGACTTCATAGTCCCATGGGGTTTTCTTGGCAGAGACACTGGAGGGGCGGCCATTTCCTTCTCCAGCTCATTTTACAGATGAGGAAACTGAGGCACACAGGGTGAAGTGACTTAGGGTAATACAGCCAGTGAGCGTCTGAGGCCAGATTTGGACTTGGGTTTTCTGACTGTGTGCACCTCGCTGCCCACGTGAGTGAGTGAGTGTGTGAGTGGCCCACGCTGATTCAGAATGGCTCGTTTTGGGGGAGTCCCAACCCCCTAGATGACAGGTGCACGATTTCCTCCAATTGATTGAATTGTTGATGCCTTCCGAGAATCCTTTCAGGAGTCTGAGATCTCTTCACCAGCAGTTCTGACCCCGATCTGTCCCGGCCTTCTGGTGCGGACACTTCTCGCCCTCCTCCCGGGGTCTCCTGGGTCTTTGCTGACCAGGAGCCTCACTCGCTCTCACATGTGACCCGCCCACCTCTCCTGCCGCAGCCCCCGCCCATTCAGCATCAGTCTCTGGGTCCCCAGGTTTGATGCCCAACGAAGAGAAAAAGCTGGCGCCGGCCTGCCTGCACATTCTCCTTCTGTTTCTAGAGGGGAACGAGGAGCAGCGCCTAGGCTCACCATGGTTAGCTCTCTCCTGCAGCCTCCTGGGTCCACGCCGAGTCCCTCTAGGGGGATTTCTGTGACTTGGGTCTCCTTGGGACCCCTCCTTGTGCTTTAGCTCCGAGGCCCCTCTCGGGTTGTCCCCGAGGTCCCTCTCGGCTTGTCCCATACTCCCCCGGGCCTGGCTGCTGCAGTTTCAGGCCCTGACATGGTATTACTGGGGACCCCTGGGCAGCAACAGGCAGGATGGTCCCCACGGCTGTGCCCCGAGACAATCTAGTCCTCCCTGACTCGACGTTCTCGGCTGCCCGACCAGAGCCAAGCCCCCCCGGCCAGAGCCAGGCCCCCTCCCCGGCCAGAGCCAGGCCCCCCAACCTGAAGGATGAAAAAGACAGAAGAACAGGCTGCTTTGTGAATGGAGATGCATCTTCTTGCCTGTTCACGGGCTTCATCTTGAAGAACTGAATTAACAGACCACATGCTGCCCTTGAAAGAGATTGCTATTTTTTCCCTTTTCATGCTCCCCCTTTTTGCCGATGAGAAAAGGGGAGGTGGGCCAGGGCGACTTGTGCAGTCCTCCTCTTCCTGGCAAGGCTGCAGAACCGGGGTTCTCGGGCTCCCCCAGTTTGCGCCCCAGCTCATCCCTTCCCAGGGCCTCCGCCGAGCTCCTTGGGCCCACCCTGGCCTTTCTCTCGGGTCCTAGCTTGAGAAGACTTTTTCCTTCTGTTGCCACGATTGCTCCTCTTCCCCGGCAGGGCCTGATTCATTGCTTCCAAGGACTATAAAGTGGTAGATTAATTCAGTTCTCCGATATGAATCTTGCGTGCAGGCAAGAAAATAGCGTCCCCATTAACAAAGCGGCCCATTCATCCATCAATCCTCCTCCAAGCTGGGGAGCTCGGCTCTCGGTTGCCGATGAGGATGGGCTGCGGTGGTTTGTGGTTCTTGCAAAACGTGCAACGTCCCTGTGTCCTGACAGCCGCTCCCAGGTACCGTGTTCCCAGGATGCACCTCCCCAGCTCTGCTCTCTGGGCCTGGAGGCAGTACAGAAGGTGGGAAGATGGAGCAGCATTCCAAATATAAATAACCTTGGCACTGACCTGTGGATACAGCTCTGATTTGCATTTCAATGAAGGCTTCCTTGGCTCGGATACCGGGCTTAGAACCAGGCGGGCAGGATGCCAGCTTTGCTTGCCACCTGGTGTCATGAATGACTGCATGGGCCAAAGACCGGCCCACAATCCCTCCTCCAAAGGGCCGCAGGGTCAGGGGTCGCTGCCATGGACAAGGTGGAGTGGGGCCCACACCTGGCTAGGCTGGCTGTGTGTCGGGGTCCCTCCGAGTCCCCTTCTCAGAAATACACATTTGAATGAAAAAAAGAAAAATTGTAGCATCACAAAGGAGAGTGATTATAGGGAAATATGGCGGTCAAAATCGTGTTTTTAAACAGCATCACAGCCCCCGGGTCAAGAGCCTCTGCTCTGTCCCAAATGTACTTGTGCCAGAAAAGATTTTATGGAGAACTCACACAGGCCCTCACAGGGGGTCAGAAAAAGCGATACAAGGTCAAGGTCTCACTTAAGAACTTTAGAATTGACTGCACAACATGGGAGACCCTGGCCCAGGACCGCCCAGCCTGGCGAGCCCTCATCAGAGAAGGGGCTGTGCTCTAGGAGCAAAGCAAAAGTAAAGTCACTCAGAAGAAACGAGAGCTGCAAAGTTAGAGAAGCCCGCCCAGTTTCACTTGTGTCCAGCCTGTGGCCGAGCACTCCAAGCTCCTGTTGGTCTGGTCAGTCGGACACACCAGAAAGCAACTCTGACACTGACTCTGGCCGGCCACAGCCACCCAGCTCTAAAGCCTTGGGGACCATTGTCTTTGCCTTTCTGGGTTCCCCCAGCACTAAATACTCCTGGCACTTGATAAACACTTTTTGGCTTAATTTGATGGGGGGGATTTGAATTCACCATCTCAAGAGCAGCAGGAAGCAGGTGGTGGGACTGACTGGCTGTGGAGGAGGGATGAGAAGGACCTGGAGGCAGGGACTGTTTCTAGAGTCAGCCCCTTCCACAACTCCAGGGGCCAGAGCAAGGCCATGGCCAGGACAGACCAGAAGTCCTTGCTAGGACTCTGAGCCTCCCGGAAGAACTCAGAGCAGAGGAGGATGTCCCCTCCAAGGGCTTTCTCAGATGGCTCACTCTGAGCCCAGGCTCCTTTGCTGTATCCTGCTTGGGTTCCCATCTCCCCATCCCGTACTCAAACAATCCTTTTTTAAATCCAGGTTTGGAACTTTATGTTTATCCTGATTAAATTTCCCCTTATTCCATTCAGCTCAGTGTTCAAGGTCATTTTGATCCCTGATTCTGTATCTGGTGAATTAACTCTCCTTCCCACTCACTTTTATCCCTAAATCCGATAGCTTTCATCTGGGCCATTGATAAAAACACCGAGCAGAACCAGGGCAAGGGCAGTGATGATATCCCAGAATCCTCCTTCAAGGCTCCGGCGACATCGAATCATTGGTCACCCATCGTTGGGCGTGAGCTGACTCTCTTGGGTAGCATGAGCAGCGGGTGGGTTGTGGGTTCTAGTGTTGCCTCGGAACGGCTCCATCACTGGTGAAATGCCTGACCTTTTGCTTCATGCTCCTCACCTGTGATATGAGGGAATTGGACTCAGTGTTCCTAAGGTCCCCTCCAGCTGCATCTACAATCGAAACATTTTGCAGCATTGAAAGGGAAGCCGGTCCCTCTGGCCAACCCTTGTCCTCCTGCAGTTTATCTGACAGTGCTAATCCAGTCATTCCTATGCCTCCAGGGAAGGTGATCAGCTTTCCAGGGCTGTCTGGCCCCTCTGGGAGGGCTCTCATGGTTGGGAGGCTTTTCCTGATTCCACATTTGCCCCTTTGTAATTGCTTCTCGTGGCTCTTCCAAACTCCCGGCGGACAGCTTCCCAAAGTCCGGCTCCTCTGCCCAAGGGAGAATCCTGCACTGTTCCAAATGAATTGGAGTCAGTCTGGCAGAGTCTATAATTGAGAAGCCCAAGAGCTTGTCAACTGTCGTTTTAATAATGCGTGCAGAAGGCTGCCCAGTTCTCTTATGGGCCTGTGTGTCTTAGCTGGGAACGCGTGCCGAGTCTAGCCAGAGGAGCCGATACTTGTCATGTATTTTGTATCAAAGCAATCCAATATTCTTATCATTTATTTTATTCTAGGGAGACTCTAGACAGGGAGGCATCCATTGCCAAGGAGCCTCCCGCTTCTGTTTGATTTCCTGGAAGAAGGTGGGTGGGGGCTGGTAGAATCTGGAAAGCCATTGATTATTTTGCTTGAAACAATGGAGGAAGTTCCCGGGCCAAAGAGGGGCGGACCCTCTTTGGAGGGTCCTGTCAGTAGCCACAAGAGTCCTAGGAGAAGAGCAGATGTAGATGGCCGCTAATGTGCCTTACAAAGGGAGAAGTCACAGGACCTTTGAGCTTTTGTTCTTGGAGTGATGTCATGATGTGTAAGTGAATGGGACTGGAGTGAGCCAGGGTTGTGGGAAGCCTCACTCTCGCCTCTGGGACCTCCTGGGTCCAGGGGCAAGATATAGATCATGAGGCCTGGAGGTGGTCCTGGATGTCTCAGCTCTCCCCAGGTGTTGGATTGGAACAGTCAGAGTTCACTCCTCCCTGTCCAGGCGAATCCGTTTGGCGAGTTAGTCAGCTACAGCTGAATGTCCTCCTTGTTCCCCCGAACCCCATTTCTTTCTCACTGTCCCAAGACCCCTTGGCTTATTTCTAGTGTAGAAGACACATGGTCCTCTTGGAAAGCAGGGGCTGGGAGGAGAGGAAGGACCTGCTCAGAGTGCCGACTCTCACTGGAAGCCGCCTCACAGAGGCTCTGACGCTGTCCAGCACTACGTGGTGATGCTGGGGGAAATGCCCCAAATTTTCAGCCCCAAAGCTGGATATTTTTGAAAGCTTTTGCAAGAAGGCAATTACAGCTCAGAGAGCTTAATTTAATTCAGGATCATGGAACTGGGGCCGGGAAAGTAGGATTTCTCAGTCGGACTCTTTCCACCCCCCAACTCACCTCTGACCATTGTAAAGCGGGTGACTTCCATTAGACCATTAGGGATCGTGACTTCTGAAGACTCCCAGATCCCTTTGTGGAAGCTCCCACGTGATGGATTTGTGAGGGAGGATTTGTGAGGGATTTCTGAAAATCATTTAAATGTACATTTTAAATCCTTTTTTAAAAAAAATGTCAAAGGCACTGACATTAAAATTGCAGCTTCTGTGGTGAAATCATTACCTGGTATTCAGCTCTCAGTGTCTCTGGGGGGAAGGGGGTTCAAAAACATCTTCAGCAGTGCCAGAGGATTTTGGCCATTCTTTTTTTTTTTTTTCATTTTTCCTCGGGATGGAGGAGGTTTAAAAAGGAAAGTGAATTCAGACTGATGTATGGGGGAGGAGGCAGGGAATAGCTGGTGGGCTTGAATCAGCTCCTCATTCTCGAGCTTCTGGGCACGCCATAAATCCTGCATCTCTAGGGGCTCTTGTGTGCCCTCCTCCCCCTGGGTCCCCAGTGTCTGAACCTGCGTGGTGCCAGTGTGAGACGTCGGGCAGGTGAGACAGACAGTAGCAGGTGCACTTGAATCGGTGGCACGAGTGGCCATTCTTGGGGTTACCCAGTGGGTGCTCCCCAGTTGGCTTGAGTTAAATGAGAGCCAGCTCCAAATGGATCTTCCCGGTCCCCTCCAGCGTCCCCGTCTCTGGCGCCAGAATGAGATAAAAGGCCTCTCTCCCAGGTTCTCATTCTGTAAATGTTTCCTGAATCCCCTCCGGCTGCTCTGCGGCCCAGGCTGGGGGATGGGGCTCCCCTCGGACGGCAGCCTGAAGGAGACCAGAAAAGCAGCCCACATGGGGAGACTCTCAAGCCACCTCACACGAGAAGGGAGCTCTGCTGACAACTTAACTACTCAGAGATCTTGGGAATCATAATCCCATACATAGTGTGGGGGCAGGGATGGGGTCTGCATTTCTCCCCTGTCGAAACTATCCATCCACCGGGTGTTTTATCACCAGGTACTTTTTCTACCACTGGCTTGGGAGGTCAGCCTCGGGAATGGGCAAAGGCCCGGAGCCCGGTGGCTCTGAGGGCCTCGGCTCTTTCTTTTACTTTTGTACTTTACTTTCCCGACGACGCCCAAGAACTGTTCGTTTTGTAGACTTTGGCGTTCCAGACTCTCTTCCTCCCTCTTTTCCCTCCCTCCTCCTTGACAAAGGAGGCAGCTCGGTGAAGGTTGTGCATCGCAGGCGCGCAGAGCACGTCCCCCCAGGAGCCAGGCCGCGAAGGGAAACAGATGGAAATCTTGGAAACAGATGGAATCTTCTGAGGGGGAAATGAGGATGAGGATGGTGGCAATGAGGGTGGTCATGAGGATGATGGTGGTGATGGGGGTGAGGATGATGGTGGTGAGGAAGAGGATGGTGATGGTGAGGAAGATGATGATGGTGGTGAGGGTGAGGATGGTGATGGTGAGGAAGAGGATGATGGTGAGGAAGAGATGGTGATGTGAGGAAAGAGGATGATGGTGGTGAGGTGAGGATGAGTGGATGGTGGAAGAGGATGATGGTGGTGAGGAAGGATGGTGATGGTGAGGAAGAGGATGATGACGGTGATGATGAGGATGGTGGTGAGGATGATGATAATGGTCATGAGGATGATGGTGGTGATGGGGGTGAGGATGATGGTGGTGAGGAAGAGGATGGTGATGGTGAGGAAGATGATGATGGTGGTGAGGGTGAGGATGGTGATGGTGAGGAAGAGGATGATGGTGGTGAGGAAGAGGATGGTGATGGTGAGGAAGAGGATGATGACGGTGATGATGAGGATGGTGGTGAGGATGATGATGATGGTCATGAGGATGATGGTGGTGATGGGGGTGAGGATGATGGTGGTGAGGAAGAGGATGGTGATGGTGAGGAAGATGATGATGGTGGTGAGGGTGAGGATGGTGATGGAGGAAGAGGATGATGGTGGTGAGGAAGAGGATGGTGATGGTGAGGAAGAGGATGATGGTGGTGAGGGTGAGGATGGTGATGGTGAGGAAGAGGATGATGGTGGTGAGGAAGAGGATGATGACGGTGATGATGAGGATGGTGGTGAGGATGATGATGATGGTCATGAGGATGATGGTGGTGATGGGGGTGAGATGATGGTGGTGAGGAAGAGGAAGTGATGGTAGAGGAAGATGATGATGGTGGTGAGGTGAGGATGGTGATGGTGAGAAGAGATGAGTGGTGAGGAAGAGATGGTGATGGTGAGGAAGAGGATGATTACGTGATGATGAGGATGGTGGTCGAGATGATGATGATGGTCATGAGGATGATGGTGGTGATGGGGGTGAGGATGATGGTGGTGAGGAAGAGGATGGTGATGGTGAGGAAGATGATGATGGTGATGAGGGTGAGGATGGTGATGATGAGGATGGTGGTGATGATGATGATGATGGGGGTGAGGATGATGGTGGTGATGGGGGTGAGGATGATGGGGGTGAGGAAGAGGATGGTGATGGCTGTGACAACGACAGCAGTAACAGCTGGCATTTATGTAGCACCTACTGTGTGCTGGGCACTCTGCACTCTACGCTTTAGCACTTAGCAGTAATTGCCTTATTAGAGCCCCATAACAACCCTGGGAGGGAGGAACTCTCTGGGTCCCTATTTAAAAGATGAGAGAACTGAGGCAGATGGACGTTGAGTGACATGCTGAGTGTCTGAGGCTGGGCTTGAACTCAGGTCTCCCTGACTCCAGATCCCGCCACCCCCTTGCTGCTCCCAAAGACCCCCAACCCCCCCAGGCAGTTTCCTTTTATTTGTGAGTGTTCCAGGGATGTTTTTGTTCTCTTTTCCCTTGCTCACAGTTAGGATGTTTCCGCGTCCATTTTTCCCATTTGAGCCCTAATTCTCTGTTCCTAAGGAAGCCGCCGGCTGCCCACAAGCCGTCGCAAAACTGATTTCCGTGTCAGTTGCGTTGTGAAAGAAACAGAAAATAGACAAGCCGAGAAAGGGCAGGTCCCTTTGGAGCCAGCTCCCACCTGCCCCGGCCCCTCATCTGCCTCTGGGGCAGCTCTTTCTTCCTGCCCCCTTCAGAACTGCCTTGGGTCATTGCGCTGCCAGGAGGAGGTGTCCCTTAGGCCCGGCCGGCCCTGCTGAGTGCGAGGGCTGCTCCTGCAGGGGCTTCCAGAGGCTGAGCCCGAGGCCGAGCCAGCCGTGCTGAATGCCAGGGCTGCTCCCATGGGGCCTCCCAGAGGCCAAGCCAGTGCTGGAGCCACCAGGTTCTCAGGGTCTGCAGATCTCTGTAGCCCCCCATTCTCTGCCGCAAAGCAGGGGCTGGTGGAGGGAGGGCCCGGCTGCTGGCCCACTTCCGACCCGACCAGGCACGCCGAGGCTATTTCCTGGCCCCCGAGTTGCTTTCCTATAACCAGCGGAGGAGGCATGGGCTGTCCCACATTGGGGGGACGTTTCTAGAGGTTCCTGTGGCAATGCTGGCCCTCAGTCAGTCCATTTTCTGTCCTTTTCCGCCTCAGTTGCCGTCTCTCTCTGTCTCCATCTGTGCCTCTTTTTCGTTCCCTCTCTCATCTCCTGCACGTCCCCCTAGAGTCTGTCCGTCAGGTAGGAGATGGTCACTTCTCAGACAGCGCTGCCCAGAGTGGACACAGGAGGTAGGAACCTTCCAGGGCTGCAGAGGGCAGAGCCAGGGGCCGGCCTCAGGGTCAGCCCTGCCCTGCATCCCCCCCTGGGCTCACGGACAGCGGCCACTGCCCCGGGGTGAATCCAGGCTCGGGGAAAACTTTATCCGTAGATTCCGTCTGGGGCTGCAACCTGCCTCTCTAGGGGGAGCTGACCTCCGAGGGAGCTCACACTTATAATTCACCTGACCCACTCCCCCATGGCTTTGGCTGCTGTTGGGGGGGGGGTGTCAGTCCCCCCTCGAGTCCCCGGACCCAGTGAGGCAGCCAGTCAGAAGTCAGTCGGCACCATGATTCGGAGGCCAGTCCGGGGCTTATTGATCGCATCACATACCCACCCTGTGGGCGCAGGAGCCCAGGGAGCCACTGTCTCTAGGCTGCAATGGGGAAATCTTTCAAACGGAGTAACCTTGGGCAACAGTGTGGGCCCTGGGGCCAAGACCAACAAAACCAGCTGGCACATGGGTCCGGCCAGGCGTGTTTGCTCCCCGGGGGGCAGAGAATCTGTGGGGTAATCACTCTGTTGGGCGTGTCCTTCTCCCACAATCAGGGCCGTGGAGGACAGTGGGATGCGTAAGAATTGGCCCCTGCCCCGACATGCGGCCCCCCTCAGTCCAACCTCCACTACCGGCCCACACTCAGTCCTGAAAGATAGTGAACGATGGGGGCTTGTTGGGGGCATCCCTCTGCGAACCCCTTCCCCCCCCCCGCAGGCTTTCTCCCGCAGGGCCCAAAGGCAGGGCTGATGTGGAGGGATGTGACCCTGAGAACAGCAGAGAGTGCCCATCGCCTCAAGTTCTCTTCTCCTTCGGGGTCCTCAGGCTGTTCAGACACTCCCCGATCAATGGCCCCTCTGGGTTCCAGCGCATTGCCAAGGCCAAAGGCGCTCTCTCCCATTCTGTGCCTCACGGGGCCTTTCCCTTGGTCTCGGGGTCCGTGTGTCCTGGTGGGCGCTCTCTGGGTCAGAGGGTCTTTATGACCAAGTTAGTCACTGAGCTAATGGAGTCTAGTTACTTTGCCAAAACTGTGGACCCGACGCGCCGCTTCACCACAGCGTGGCGGGCACACAGAGGAGCCTCTCTCGGGGCCCCCAGGTGACGCGGCCTCTCTGCGGACAGCCCCAGTGGTTTGCTTTGTGTCAGTTTTCAATCTGTGTTCTTCTAGTTATTCCTAATTATTACATTTGCTCTCATGTTTATTGGTCATTTGCATTTCACCTTGTGAAAATTGGCTTTTGCTGAACAAGATCAACCTGGAGAGCTCGAGTGCTAGAGTCAGATCAACCTGGAGAATTGGGTGCTAGAGTCAGATCAACCTGGAGAATTGAGGTGCTAGAGTCAGATCAACCCAGAGAGCTTGAGTGCTAGAGTCAGATCAGCCTGGAGAATTTGGTGCTAGAGTCAGATCAACCTGGATAATTTGGTGCTAGAGTCAGATCAACCCAGAGAGCTCGAGTACTAGAGTCAGATCAGCCTGGAGAATTTGGTGCTAGAGTCAGATCAACCTGGATAATTTGGTGCTAGAGTCAGATCAACCCAGAGAGCTCGAGTGCTAGAGTCAGATCAACCTGGAGAATTTGGGAGAGGCACTCAATCTGGAGAATTGGTGCTAGAGCAGATCAACCCAGAAGATTCGAGTACTAGAGTCAGATCAGACTGGAGAATTTGGTGCTAGAGTCAGATCAACCTGGATAATTTGGTGCTAGAGTCAGATCAACCCACAGAGCTCTAGTGCTAGAGTCAGATCAACCTGGAGAATTGGGTGCTAGAGTCAGATCAACCTGGAGAATTGAGGTGCTAGAGTCAGATCAACCAGAGAGCTTGAGGCCAGAGTCAGATCAACCTGAGAATTTGGTGCTAGAGTCACATCAACCTGGAGAATTTGGTGCTAGAGTCCAGATCAACCAGAGGCCTTGAGTACTAGAGTCAGATCAGCCTGAGAATTTGGTGCAGAGTCAGATCAACCTGGATAATTTTGCCAGAGTCAGACAACCCAGAGAGCTGAGTGTAGTCACCAACCTGGAATTTGGTGTAATAAGATCAACCTGGAGGAATTTGGTGCTAGAGTCAGATCAACCTGGAGAATTTGGTGCTAGAGTCAGATCAACCAGAGAGCTCGAGTGCTAGGAGTCCACACTCAACCTGGAGAGCTCCGAGGCTAGAGTCAGATCAGCCTGGAGAATTGGTGATAGGTCAGATCAACCCAGAGAGCTTGAGTGCTAGAGTCCACATCAACCTGGAGATTTGGTGCCTAGACTCAGATCAACCCAGAGAGCTCGAGTGCTAGAGTCACATCAACCTGGAGAGCTCGAGTGCTAGAGTCAGATCAACCTGGAGAATTTGGTGCTAGAGTCAGATCAACCCAGAGAGCTTGAGTGCTAGAGTCAGATCAACCTGGAGAATTTGGTGCTAGAGTCAGATCAACCCAGAGAGCTC
Source organism: Sarcophilus harrisii (assembly GCF_902635505.1). Lineage (NCBI taxonomy): Eukaryota > Metazoa > Chordata > Mammalia > Dasyuromorphia > Dasyuridae > Sarcophilus > Sarcophilus harrisii. Next base: position 4,085,373 of record NC_045426.1, on the reverse strand, counting down.
GAGTGCTAGAGTCACATCAACCTGGAGAGCTCGAGTGCTAGAGTCAGATCAGCCTGGAGAATTTGGTGCTAGAGTCAGATCAACCCAGAGAGCTTGAGTGCTAGAGTCAGATCAACCCGGAGAATTTGGTGCTAGACTCAGATCAACCCAGAGAGCTCGAGTGCTAGAGTCACATCAACCTGGAGAGCTCGAGTGCTAGAGTCAGATCAACCCGGAGAATTTGGTGCTAGAGTCAGATCAGCCTGGAGAATTTGGTGCTAGAGTCAGATCAACCTGGAGAATTTGGTGCTAGAGTCAGATCAACCCAGAGAGCTTGAGTACTAGAGTCACATCAACCTGGAGAATTGGGTGCTAGAGTCAGATCAACCCAGAGAGCTCGAGTGCTAGAGTCAGATCAACCTGGAGAATTTGGTGCTAGAGTCAGATCAACCCAGAGAGCTTGAGTGCTCAGAGTCACACTCAACCTGAGAGCCTGAGTGCTAGAGTAGGATCAACCTGGAGAATTTGGTGCTAGAGTCAGATCAACCCAGAGAGCTTGAGTGCTAGAGTCAGATCAACCTGGAGAATTTGGTGCTAGAGTCAGATCAACCCAGAGAGCTCGAGTGCTAGAGTCAGATCAACCTGGAGAATTTGGTGCTAGAGTCAGATCAGCCCAGAGAGCTTGAGTGCTAGAGTCACATCAACCTGGAGAATTTGGTGCTAGACTCAGATCAACCCAGAGAGCTCGAGTGCTAGAGTCACATCAACCTGGAGAGCTCGAGTGCTAGAGTCAGATCAACCCGGAGAATTGGGTGCTAGAGTCAGATCAACCCAGAGAGCTCGAGTGCTAGAGTCAGATCAACCTGGAGAATTTGGTGCTAGAGTCAGATCAACCCAGAGAGCTCGAGTGCTAGAGTCACATCAACCTGGAGAGCTCGAGTGCTAGAGTAGGATCAACCTGGAGAATTTGGTGCTAGAGTCAGATCAACCCAGAGAGCTTGAGTGCTAGAGTCAGATCAACCTGGAGAATTTGGTGCTAGAGTCAGATCAACCCAGAGAGCTCGAGTGCTAGAGTCACATCAACCCAGAGAGCTCGAGTGCTAGAGTCAGATCAGCCCAGAGAGCTTGAGTGCTAGAGTCACATCAACCTGGAGAGCTCGAGTGCTAGAGTCAGATCAACCCGGAGAGCTCAAGTGCTAGAGTCAGTTCAGCCTGGAGAATTTGGTACTAGAGTCAAATCAATCTGAGGTCTCAGGTGCTAGAGTTGGACAAATGCCGGAGAATTTTGGGCCAGAGTTGGATAAGCCTGCAGAGCTTGGGTGCTAGAGCCAGAAGGGAGTTTGCTGGAGCCAAACCACGAGTCTCCGAGTGTCCCCCACGCCCGCGGCTGCTGTGACTCACCACGCCCAGGAGCCTCAGAGAAGGCAGGCCCATGGGAGATCGCCTCCGGGGCTGTCCCAGCCTAGCAGGAGGAAGCCCGTGGCTGGAGGGGCTTTTGGGGGGGGCAGCCCTCCTCTCTGTGGCCGTGGGAGGGCCAGGCGAGGCTCCTCTCTTCCATCTTCCAGGAGGGAGGGAGGGAGGCTCCCACAGCCCAAACCCCCTCAGCTGCCATGGCGGAAAATTCCATTATTGACATGGAGAGCCGGCTGAAGGCACAGACGGATTGTAAATTGTGACAGCCCCGACAGGTAAATATTGGCTTATGCACAAACCCATCTCTATAAATAACCCGTCTGCTCCAGGAACTCCACAGACGGCAGCGGGGCTGCCGAGCTATTGATTCTCCCAGCGCGCTCGCTGCCGGGGAGCCAGCTGTGGCCTTTGCCGCCGCTGTCACGGGCGAGTGTCCGTCGTCAGGCGGGGAGGGGGCCGGGAGGAGGGGCGGCGCCGGCATCGATCCCTCTGCCCCGGCTTTCATCGCGGCTGCAGAAGGCTCGGGGCAGATCGTGCCTTCTCCTTCTAATCGTGGGCAAAGGAGCCGATCCCAGGGACATGTGGCGAAAGCCCTTCACCCCCTCTACTCTCAGGGATGGAAGAGCTGCCAGAGGCCACCGGGGCCACCACCCCCCCCCCCGAAACGTGACTCGGTCCACAGCGTCCTCGGCAAGTGGTGATGCGGGTTCCTGGAGTCCTCCTCTTCCAGGGAGCTCACTACCTTCAGATAAAAAACACCGTTCGGTTTACAGATGGTGACTGGGAGAATGACCTTACACTGAGTCACAGTCTATGTCCCTCTATTTCTTATTCTTATTTGTAGTCAGTCTCTCCTCAGCTGCATTAAGAAGGGCTTCTTTCAGAGGGTCCACTGGCTCATCTTATGGCGGGCATGTCTGCAGGGTTGTAAATCATAAATCCTGTGTGTGTGTGTGTGTGTGTGTGTGTGTGTGAGTGTGTGTGTGTGAAAGAAAGAAACAGAAAGACAGAGAGAGATAAAGACAGAGAGAGAGAGAGACAGAGAAGAGAGAGAGAGAGAGAGAGAGAGAGACAGAGAGAGAGAAGAGACAGAGAGAGAGACAGAGAGAGACAGAGACAGAGAGAGACAGAGAGAGAGAGAGACAGAGAGAGAGAAAGAGAGAGAGACAGAGACAGAGACAGAGACAGAGAGAGAGACAGAGACAGAGAGAGAGAGAAAGAGAGAGAGACACAGAGAGAGAGAGAGAGAGAGACAGAGACAGAGAGAGAGAGAGAGAGAGAGAGAGAGAGAGAAAGAAAGAAAAGAATGACATCCTGGTTCTGAATGAGTGTACCAAGCTGAACAAGGACAGGCCCTGGTTTGGGGTCATGCCAGGATTCCCTCTGGACAACAAAAAGAAATGTGGCAAAGCAATATTTCTGCTCCAAGACTTCCTTCTTTATCCTCCATCCCTCCTGAGGAAAAAAACTTAATTCAGCTGGAGAAAACCACGAGGGTCCCTGAATCTAGGGAACAGGAGGGTCTCTAGAACCTGGCGCTGGCCCCTAGGGCAACAGCTCAGCTTCCTCGTCCCTAAGGTGGAGGTCCCCAGGGGCTCACGGGAGGTGCCTGATGGCTGCTTCCTCTTCTTGTCACCTTGTCCCCAGCCCCCCGGCTTCCTGACTTTGCGCCACTCCCCGCTTCCAGCCGAATAGAGGCGGCGCCCTGATGTCACGTTCTTTGGGCGGTTCGCCCTTTGCCCACTCGTTTGGATGCTTCTCAATCTGGCACCAAAATCCCCTTCCCAAGAGCTTCCCGGCATCCCCCCTCAAGTGCTTCCTCTGGGGATAAGGAGATCGTGCTCTGGGAGGCCTCCTCCATCTCTTCAATGTCACACTCCCAGAGCACAAACACCTCATTTTAATGTTACCTGAAGAGTCTCTTCCTTCCCCTCTTTTCTCTCTTCATCTCCCATCCTGGCTTGTGAGCCTCCTCAGAGGAGAGGGGGCTCACCTCAGTCTTGGGGGGTCGGCTGTGAAATGTCCGGGCCCTGGTGGGGCGCCTTGTGTCAGGGCCTGGGGAGAGGGGCTCCCGTGAGAGGCAGCATTTGGGGGGCTTCCCCCTCCAAGCAGGAGCAATTTCTAAGCATTAGGGAAGGCAGAGAGCAGGCAAATGTGGAGACGGGGCTTCTTCTGCTCGGTAACCCAGCCTAAGGAGGCATCCCTGGATCGGCTGAGGAGGGGGCTCCACAAGTGCCGGCGGCGAGACGGTTCTTGGTGAGAAGTCGGGTGGACATGGACGGCTGCTAAGGCACCTTCTCACTGACCTTCTTTGATCCCTGACTCTTCTTCCATTTGTCATTTTACTTAGACTGAAGAAGGATAATGCAATCAGCTCCCCTAATTATAATTGGATTTGGAGATTAGTCCCAGACTCCGCCCTGTAACAGCCCACAGAATCTCACCCAAGGGCTTCAAGCTGGGGCCGTGAAATGTCAAGGACTTTGGGGGGGTTCCGTGGGACAAGATGGCCCCCGGGGTCCCTTCTCACTCCGGGATCCTGTGGTGCAGGGGAGAGGGATGGAGTTCTCTCAGGAAATCACTCCCCGGTGACCCCGTGACTTAGCTCCTGTGGGAGCGGGCTAGATCTCCCCACAGCCCAGTGCCCATTGGCCAGCAGCAATCAATTAACAAGCAGGTTCTCCGTGACAGACGCTGTCCTAGGTGCTAGGGATGCCCAAGGAAAATCCCTGCCCTCCAGACCCTTCTGGTCTAATGTCATTTAGTGAAGTTGCTCATGTTTACAGAAAGGGGAGTGACCCGGGCCGGGTCATCGGTCACTCCACACACAAACAGGAGAAATGGCCCAAAGGGCACCGCGCCTGGGGTTGGCAGGATCCCAGGCGGACACGCCGTTGAGTTGGGCAGTAGGGTTGCCCCCTGGCTCTGCTTGACAGATGGCACTGTGGATTTCCTGAAGTCCGCCTCTGAGGGCAGGGGCACCCCGGGGGGGCGGGTTCCATAGGAATCGGAAGAAGAGACTGAAGCCAGGGTGGGGAGGCAACTGCTCTGGCCTGATGCTTTTCCAAGAAAGAAAAGTCTGAGTCAATAATAATAATAATGATAATGATGATGATGATGATGATATTAGAGCTGGCGCTGGATAGTTCTCCAGGGTTAGGACAAAACTCTTAATGCTCATTACCGCCTTTAGGACCCCTGCCATCGATGCTCACAGGGCTCGTTCTCATTCTCTTCTTACACGTAATAATAAGAACCAGTCTTTGCAGAGCATTTTCAGGTCTACCAAGGGCTTTACATCTATTTCATCAGATCCTTACAACAGCCCTGTTCAGTCTGTGATGTTATCACCCCATTTTGCAGGTGAGGAAACTGAGGCTGAGAATGGTTGTGGGTGGGCTAGTCAGCACCTGAGGCTGGGTTTGAACTTGGTCTTTGTGACTCCAAGACTCACGCTGCCAGTCAGCTGCTGTCCACATATCCCCCGAGTGGTGGCTGATGCCCACAAAATGCTGGTGAGACTGCAAGTTCTGTTTCTCTGTGCTTGCTTTTGGCAGACACTGGCGGTGATCTTCTGGGGCGTTCTAGCTGTTTACCTATTAGCCGGCACGTGTCCTTCTCCCGGTGTGAGTAGCAAGAGAGGGAACGTGTTTTTTCCCAGGGAAAGTAACAGAATCAATAGAGAGCCTCGGAGCCGTGTATTGTTTTATCTGTGCTTGATTAAGGGACAGAACAAACTGCAGGCTCCGTTTTCTCACAGAAGCTGCAACAATCAGTGGGTCCTGGCTCTGTGGGGCAGCCATGAGGACTTCATCTTGAATCACCATCATCGGTCCCTTTATAATCAGATTTCCTCGGCTCTTCATTGATACATCGAGGGTTGTGTCCGGGGGGCCCCGAAGGCTCCTGGGTCTGTCCTGGGGTCTTAGCCCTCTCAGAAGCTCCCCCAGAGTCCGAGCCGCCTGAGTGATGTTTTCTAAGCTCAGTGACGTGGAGCGTCACCAGCCATTGCTGTGGCTTAATGACAAGGCCTTTGTTTGTCCTGGGAGTACTGCATGAGGGGGTCGGAGAGTAGCCATCAATCCTCCTTTCTCCTTTCCAGTAATGATGGTTATTAGTGCGATGACTGTGGCCAAGCCGGGGGCACATCTGTAAGTCTTCTGCAAGAAGCAAAAGGAAGAAGGGGGTAAATCTCTTGAGCCCACGAGTTCTGAACCGCAGTAGGACCAAAGCCCCATGGGTGTCCATGCTGGGGCAGGCGCTGCCATCGTGGGAGGATGCACACTTCTGAGAGTGACTTCTGCTCTCCCGGGCTGGCTCTCAAACGGCGGCATTATTTTTATACTAATATAATATATAATAACTTATATGTATTATATTCATCATAATGTATTTACATTTATAATAACATAAAAGTATTATATTTTATATAATATATTATTTATAATTTTATATATAATTATATATTGTGTTATATAATTATTATAATTCTATATTATATAAAATTATCATCAAATAATTTGATCATTATTGTTAACATTGTTTAGAGAGATGGGGACTCCTTCACTTCATGGGAAGGAGGAAAGTATCCTGATGGTGACTCGAAGAACACTTCCAAATGGGATCCGTCTGGGAGATCCCTGTTCACGCTGTGTGTGTGTGTGTGTGTGTGTGTGTGTGTGTGTGTGGTGCTGACCTGATGGAGGACAGGGTGGTCTGGGACCTGACCTCAGTGGGTTCAAAGACCTCTTCAGGCTCCTGTTTCCTTCCTGAAGGTGATTCGGGGTCATGGAGGTTGTTCCTCTAGGCGACCCATTTTCCTTCCCAAGGAGCCGGTGCTTCCTGTAGCTGTCCATGGTCTCTACAGGAGGGAGGCTGATTTGGCCAGTTCCGTTTTCCAGACATCGCTTTTAGCTGTCTGACATTTTGCAGAAAGGGTGGGGGTTGAGAGGAGACAGGAAACAATTGGCCCATTATTAATCCACAGACTAATTATTTTGTTTCATCTCCTAATCATTTGAAACACATTTTTCATTTCCATTTCTTTCATTTAAATGACTTGAGTCCAGGGCAGTCAGAATCCCCCAAGTTATTAGCATTTCATTTGAAATGCTCTAAAATAAACATTTGGGAGCATTCCCGCAGCGTGACAGCACGACTCTTAGTTCCAGTTTTGTTCCTAAGTGGTTTTCCTCAGCTTTGGTTCCAGGAACCGGAGTTGGGACCAGTAGCGATCTGGAGACACGGAAGCCACAAAACTGGGGCCCTCTTCTAGACAGATAACGTGTCTCAAGTCATGCCAGTGTTTTGCTTTCTGGTTTCTAAATGTTGTTTTTATGAAACTGTTTAACAAAAATAAATTTCACGGGTCATTTCTCTCCTAGGAGTTTAAGGGAGCTATAGATAGCTATAGAGCTATAGAGAGGACACAGTTCTCAGCCAGATTGTTAGTTGGAGTTTAGAGCTGGAGTGTGGGGAGTGTCACTTTCTGAAGGACAGTGATAATAGTCATCCAGCCACTTAATCATTTTTCCAGGGCTCAGTAAGTGCTAAATTCCCAATCCGTGATTATAGGTTCTGCGGCTTCTGCAAATCTTCATTGATTAGCAATCCCTTGACCTTTCCTTAAGTTAAGTGATCCAGTCATCCCGTTTCTAGCAGCCAGGACCAGCTGGACAGGTGTCCCATGAAACCTTCTCAGAAGGCTCTGTTCCTGAAGCAGGAGACAAACTATGAAGTGCTAGGAGTTGTTTTGTGAATGACTATATTTAAAGCAAATAGCTCGCTACAACTTGGAGCTTAGCAGTTCCTTTTCTGGATCTGGGAACACGGAGGGAGAAAAGAATTCTAAATTTACAGAGCTGAAAGGGATCCCAGAAAGCACGATTTAGAGCTGGAAGGAGGCCATCCAAGCCACCCCCTTCGTTTTACAAGTAAGGAAACTGAGCCACAGAAAGGATGAAGTATTTACCCGGGTCTGACAGCCAGGAAGCATTTGAGGCAGGATTTGGAGTCGGGTCTTCGTCAGCTCTGCCTCCCGTCCAACTTGGGAGGCTCCTGAACCTCCACTTAGTCTAAACACGTGCTTCCAAAGGCTCCCACTTCTAACACCAAACAAGAGCTGGGGAGAGAGAGCCCCCACGTCCTTGGCAGCCCAAGGGCTTGTCTCATTTGGATTTCAAGCCTGAATTGGCCCCTTTCCGACTTCCTACTCTCTGTATCTGCCATGAACTCAAAGGACAAACAGACAAGGTCCAACCTTCTGCCTCTTGATGTCCCTTCAGATACTCGAATGGCTGTGACATCCCCCAGAGCCTTCTCTTCTCCCAGATGGACATCTCCACTTCCTTTGACCAGTTTCCCAATGCTGTTGACTCCAGGCCAACTGCCCCCCGAACATCAGGATCCTGCTGAAATTGCAGGGCCATTTTCTTGCCCTCGAAGTTCTTGGCTTGAGTGGTCTCCCGCTCATCTCTGCCTCTAGAATCCTTGTTTTGCTGCAAAGCTCAGCACAAGGAGCCCTTCCTATAGGACAGAGGCCCTTCCTGATCCCTCCAGGCTGCCTTGAACAAGTCGATTTTCTGCTTATCAAATATTCCTCCTAAAATCCCATTCTAGGAACTGAGCAGAGGAAATTAAACCCATGACCTGCCTGTCCTGGGAAGCTGGACCTCCCAATGCAACCCAAGCTTTTTGTTTTATTTTTTTATGCTTCAGTCAGTTCCTTCTCTGGGTGTGGATGGGATTTTCATAAGTCCTTCAGAGTAGTCATGGATCACTGTACTGCTGAGAATAGCAAAGTCATGTGCAGCTGGTCGTCCCAAAACATGGCTTTTACTTTGTATAAGTCCATTTCACTTTGCTTGGATTCGTGGAGGACTTGCCAGGTTTTTCTGGGAGCATCCTGCTCATCGTTTCCCATAGAACAATAATATTCCATCATCATCACATACCACGATATATTCCCCATTTATTCTCCAACTGATGGGCCTCCCCTCAGTTTCCAATGCTTTTGCCCTGAGAAGGGAGCTGATATTTTTGTACATGTAGGTCCTTTTCCTTTTGTATTCTCTTTGGGATTCTTGCCTTGTAGTGGTATTGTCGGGTCAAAGGATATGCATGAGTTTTAGCCCTTTGCAACCGAAGCTCATTGCTGACATACTGAGCGCGTGGACCACCAAAATCCTCCGACCGCTTGCAGATGAGCCCCTTTCTAGCCAAATCTCTCCCAAATTGTTCCTGTAAAACTCATTTTTTAACTCAATAGTCTGTTCACTTATGCTCATTAAATGTAACTTGCTTTGACTTTTCCCGGTACTCCAGCCTGTCAAGACAGACCTTTGTGGATGCTGGCCCTGACTCATGACGATAGCTCCCCCTCCCCACTTTGTTGTCTACACCCGTGATGAGCGGGCCGCCCACGCTGCCCCATCAGTCCAGGTTCTAGAAGGAAGGGCATCCATGGGCAGGGAAGCTCCCGGCAGGAGGGTTTTCAGGAGTGCTCTGGCCCTGCTGACAGGCTGTCAGTGGCTAACATTTGTACTGAATGCACCTTGACCCACATCGGGGTCTCCCAGCAGTCCTTTGGCCAGTGCCCTGGAAATCAAGGAATCTGCGGCTTCTCTGCCCAGCTCTGTCCCTGTCAGTGACCTGGGATAAGCAGCTTCTCCCCCCACCGAACCTCCATCCATATGGAAAGCAGGGTCTGTGAGAACAATAGAAGGATGAGTGAGGGATTATGGGAAGGCCCCAGAGCATTCTGGAGACCCGGGGAAAGCAGAATTGGACTTTTCAGGACAGAGCCTTCCAGGCACAAGTTCTGTCATCTCCCGGGCTTTTTGCGCACCACATTGTCTCAGCCCCTCCCGCAGCTGTACAGGGGTGATCCCGGCCACGGGGACAGAGAGCGTCAGTGTCCACGATGTGTTTGTGATGGAGGAAGCGTTTAATGCCCGAACGCACTGTGGTGGTCCTAGGAGACCCCCTGACCTGGCTGGGTCTCGGCTCTGACACTTCCCTGTGGGACCGGGACCGGGGACCATGACCTGTCTGGGACACTTCTCTGTGGGACTGGATCCCGCGCTTCTGCAGTGACTTAGCACAAACATGAAGCTCCCTTTTCCGCTCTGATTCTGGGCTCCAGCCTGGCCTTGAGCTGGGCCTCTTCTCTCTAGAGCCTCTTCTTAGGGCTCCCAGGGGCCATTCCCGCCGGCCAGTCCCAGGTCCCAGGGATCCCTTTTGGAGCCCTTGGCCGGTAATCCCCTAGATCCCCATGTGGACTCTCACTGTTGCACCAACACAGGAGCCTCCGTCACCACCCTGGTCTCTCCCTCTTTGTGCACTGGACCCTCCCTCTGTCCTGGGGAGCCCTCTGGGGGTCTCAGGAGGCAGTTGCCTGCAGGGAGTGTTGGGAAGGGAGGGATGAGGGGCTTCCCGACCTTTAAGTCAGGGACGTTTAAAGTCGGGCCCGACCTCCCCACGGGCGTCCCCCCTCCCGCCCAGAGAACTGCTGAGGAGCATGCCCCCTCCCCCAGTGCTCCCCATTGCTGCCCCCGGTCGGGTCCCCGCCAACCCTGGGGGCCTCCCCGCCCGCCTCTGAAATGCTGAGCCGGGGCCCAAAAGCCACCTGTTTGTTCCCTTGGTCAAAAGGGTTCATTTTTGAGCCGCTTTAGCATCACTGGAAGGGGCTTCCTGGGGCTTGGGGGCGGGATGGCAAGGGGGGGCCTCTGAACACCAGGAACCCCGACTCCCCCTCAGAGGGGCTGGGGCGCCGCCCAGGCCCGGACCCACCTCCCCCCCGGCCCCTGGCACTCCCTATGAAAGGCCCTTGGCTTTCCCCCCATGTGATCCCCCCCCCCCCCATTAGGTCCGTTGGGGCCACCCCCCCACGTGACCCCCCCCCTCCCCCACTTAGCCGGGGGGGAACTCCCCCTCCAGAGCCCTTCGTTGGGACCCGCCCCTCTTACTCCCAGGAGATGGAGGAGGCCCTGGAGGGCGCCGAGCCCCCCTCCCAGAGAGGGGAGCGGAGGCCAGAAGGCGCCCGGGCCGGCGAACCCTGAAGGAAGGAACAGGGAGCCCCCAGGTTCCTGCGGCGTGGGCGCCCGGCCTCCCCCAGTTGCGGCAAAGATCCCAGCAAAGTGGCCGCTCCAGGTTACTTTGTGCTCGACCAGAAAGCATTTATTGAGCACTTGCTGTGTGCGAGCGCCCTGGCACCGGCCGAGGAGGCAGAGAAAGGGAGAGACTAAGGACCCCTGTGCCTTGGTTTCCCTCAAGAGGGAGGGATTTCCCAACCCCTGGGGGAAGGTAAATGAAGACCAGGAGAAGGAGGAGGGGAGGGAAGGCCCCGGCAATGTCCCAGGAGGAGCAGCTCGGATCAGCCCAGCCTCTCCCCCACATGGTACCGTGAGTGCCCGGGCAGAGCCTTAGATCAGCCCCCCCCCCATGGCACTGGGAGCATCCACGAGGGGGCCTCCCCCCAGCCAGGGCGCCCCCCCCCTGGGCACCGTGAGTGCCCGGCAGACCGATCAGCCCCCATGGGCTGGGGCATCCCGGGGGGCCGCCCCCACACCGGGCCCACTTCCCCCCCTGGGGACCGGGAGTCCCGGCAGAGAGATCAGCCCCCCGACATGGCGCTGGGGCATCCCCCTCTGGGCCGGGCCCCCTTCCTGCTTTGGGGGACCCCGCTTGGAGGGTGTCTTTTTGGCCTCCCGCAGTCGGGGGCCAGGGTGGCCCCTATTTGAGAAGGAAACCAATCCCGGAGCTGGGAATAAAAGGAATTAAAATGACAAATTGACTGGAATGAGGAAAGTGACAAATATTCTGGGGGCTGAAATCTTTCCCAAAGCCAGGAATAAATAAGGCTTCTGCTTGGGGCCGGGGGAGGAGGAGGAGGCTGGGGGAGGAGCTGGATCCGGGGCTTCTAATGTCTGAGATTCAGCTCCGGGGTGTGGGGGGCGCCAGAGTCTTTAAGGAGGAAGGGTCAGGGCAAAATGGAAGCTTTGCCAGTTTTCCCTCCGTGATTTGGGCAGGGAAGCCCCTAGCCAGGGCCCAGCTGCTTGGGGGGGCGGAGGTGCCCGCTGCCTGGAGGTGCCCTCTGCTTGGGGGGGGGCGGAGGTGCCAGCTGTTTGGGGGGCAGAGGCACCCGGGGGCTGTTTCTGGACTCTGCAGCCCAGGGCTTGCAGGCTGCCCCCATGTCTGAGCCCAGCAGAGTTGCCTGGCCGGGTTTCAGTGGCAGCCGCTGCCCCCGAGGTCAGCTGGGCCCAGGGAGACCACGCAAGGGCCAGGCAGGAGATGCTGCAGCTTGGGAAGGGGACAGAAGGCCGGGTCGGAGCCCAAGGTCGGAGGCTCGCCTTCGCCGGGTGACCCTGGCTTCCTCATCTGGAAGAAGGGGTGACCTCTGAGGTCCTGCCGGCTCTGGAGCCGCTCCCACAGACCTGGGGGGAGGAGAAAGTCCCAGAGAAGGCACGAGCCTGGGAGCTGGGGACGCCCCTGGGCGTCTGTGGGGCCCCGGAGCCCTTATGGAGGCCAGAGACACTCGGAGGGTCGGGCCCGGCTTGGGCATCCACGGCCCTCAGAGGGACGGCTCCGACCAAGCCGCCCCGGGAGAGAAGTCCCGGCTGCAGGAAGGCGGACGGCTGCTGCCGGAGGAGGGGACGGCCCAGAGGGAGGCCCAGCCAGGGAGGCCCAGCTGGTGACATTTATTCCGAGCCATTAAATGAAACGTGTGCAGCTTTTAGGGAAGGAACCTAAGACGCAGGGGAGCAGAGGTCACTGTAAAGGCAGGAAATTAGTCTTGTCATTGAGGGCGGCCGGGGAAACGTCCAACGGAAAGCCAGCGCGAGTTGGGACAGCGGCCTAACGGGATGGAAGTCTCTGCCCTGGAAGGAACCTCCCCCCGTTTTAGAGGGAGAAATGACCCAGAGGGGGCGGGCACTTGGGACGCCGTTGGAGGCACCATTGGGGACGCCATTGGGGACGCCGTTGGGGACGCTGTTGGAGCCGCCGTTGGACCCCCGAGCCTCCAAGCACAGACTCGGCCTGAAGGAGGCCCTGAGTCGCTGCCCCTTTTCTGCTGAGGAGGCAACGGTGGGGAGCCTCCCTAGGAGCGCCCGCATCCAAGATAGTCCAGCGTGTGGGAGCGGGTTATTTTTGGAGGATTTGGAGGAATGAGGGAAGAGAGAAGCGCGGAGCCTCCGAGGCGGGAGGGAACTCGGGCACCATCTGGTCCAGTCCGGGAGGCAGGAGGATCCCCTATGGCAGCAGCAGCGCCTCTGGGCACGGGGAGCTCCTTACCTTACCTGAGAGGGGCGGCCCATCTCACCTCGGGGGGAGCCCAGAGCCTTAGAATAGGGAAACACTACGGACACGGAGGAGAACCAGCCAAACAGACAAGGCCACGGGGGGCATTGATGGTCAGGTGGGGTCATGGGTCATAGATCAAAAGCTGGAGGAGACTTGCGAGACCATCAGGTCAGATCTCCCTTTTACAGATGAGGAAACTGAGGAACCAGCAGCGGACTCTTCCAGGGCTGCCTTTCCCCCTCCCCCAAAAGCCCTTTAGGAGTTCACCTTTCTGGGTGTTGGGAAGCTTTCCCCAGCACTTCTCCATTACTGACCGCTTTGGGACCTCCTTACCCCTGACCTTCCCCCAAGAGCTTTTCAGTGGAGCCCCTCATCTTTAACCCCCCCAGCCTTTTCCTACCCGAAGCTTTCCCCTATCCTGGGCCTCAGGCATCTGGGCAAACCTGAATGCTTGTAAATGCCCAAAATGACCCCTTCCCTCCAGTGGCCCGGGGCCCTTGACCTCCCACCACGCTGTTTCTGGCTGACCCCAGGCCTGGGAGGCTTTTTCTCTCTGACTTCCTGGCTCTCTTTGAGGCTCAACGCAGCGTCTCTTCTTTACTAGAAGCTCCCTCAACCCCTCCCAATTCTGGGTCTCCCTCTTTTAATTATTTCCTGCCTTTCACCTTTTTGTGTGGCCAGTAGTTAGCCTGGAACACAGTAGGTGCTTAATAAATGTTTGCTGACTGATAAAGAAAACCAATCATACTGAAATATAGCTGTCAAAATAGGGGGCCTTCTCCTGGACGTCACAGGACCCAAAAGTTCAGTGGGAGGACGGCCCCCAGAAGTACCTTTTCCCCTTTTGTCTACCCGATGAGCCCTTGCCTGGGTAAGGCAGAAGGACATTTCCAGAACACACAATAAGACCCACTGCAGGCCAGTGAACCGCTGTGCTCGGCGCTCTGGGACCCAGGAAGGCTGCGGGGAGATTCCTCAGTCACCAAGGGCAAGTCCCATCCGCCGGTGGCCCCTCCCTGCCCCACGGACGCCGCTGCTGGCCAATGTCACTCTCCAGTCCTTCTCAAACCCAAGTGCGGCCGGAGAACCTGAGCGGCCGTGGGTCCCATGGGGGCCAAGTCTTAAAAGACTCAGGAAGCCTTCCCCGGGCGACGTCTGCATCGCTCTCCAAGGCGGGAGAGCAAGCGGGCTGCCCACCCTGACGGCGCGGCGCGAGACCTGGTGCGCCCTGGGAGACACGGACAAGGGCGGCTGCCCGCGGCTGTCACATGGGTTTAAGGTGTTTGTTTCTCTTTTTGAAAGGGGGCACGGAAGGGCCGGCGGCAGGGAGGAAAAAATCTTGTTAAGAGAAAGAAAAACGTAATTTGAAACATTTGATGGATGGCGAGAATGAGACCCAGAGAGATAATGTTGTTTGCTGAAGGTCACACAGCTAGTGAAGAAAAGAGCTAAGATTCAAGGACAAAAAGGGGAGGAAATTCTGAGTGTTGGAGTCACGGTCCTAACACTGGAAAGGCCTCCCGGGCCACTGGGAACAGCTGGACCAGGGTAACAGTTCCTGAGAGCCCACCCAGGACGGGAATCCATGCCTCCTAAAGAAAACTTTCCCCCCTCAGAAAGCCTTAGTCCGAGGAGGCTGACCTTGGTCTGAAACTGCGCAGGCCGCGGCTGCTCCCGGCTGTGCCCTCAGGAGTCGGGTCACGAGTCCCCCAGAACCATTTCCTTCCACTGCTCCTCATGTGCCATGGACTCCGGCCACGCTGGGGGTCCCCTCCGTATCCTTCCCCTGGAACGTGGCCCCCAGAGCCGGCCAGGGCTCTCTGGTGAGGGCTGGAAAGAGTGGGGACCATCGGCCTGTCCCTGCCCGGGCCCCGGGCCTCTGAGCTTCTCCTGGGTCTGTGGGTTTCTTCTGGGAAGCCCTGGGACCATGGACAGAGCCCCGGGCCAACTCCCTGGGAGCTTTCCCGCGGCAGCCCGGCTTTCCGCGTGAACAGAGGGTCCCAGATGCCCCCCACCATGGACAACGCGTGCTTCAGGGAAATGGCGGCGGGTCAGGACTGCCCTGGTGGCTCCCGGGGCCCTGCTGGCTTGGGGCCTTCAGGGTCTCCCCTTTTCCAGCAGAGCTTCTCGAGAGGCCCATTTTCTGAGCCTCTTCTCTGACACGTGGCGTCTCTCGCTCGGGTCTGTCTCCCGGATGGGGGAGGGAGGCTGAGGTCGCCACCCCTCCCCACTGAGGCTGTTTTTCCTTTGATTCTGATGAACAAACAGTGAGAAAGAAGAGGATCTGCAGGGCCACAAGTCAGGCCCCCGAGCCAGAAGGGGAAGCTCCGAGCCCCATCTTGGAGAAGGTCTAGCAGGGCCAGGGAGCGTCCGTTTTTGCCGCCGGGTCCATTTTTCACGGCCCCATGGGGGCTTTTTGGCAAGGCGGTTTTCCAGCTCAGTGCAGAGGGAGGGAACCACCAGGCCTGGTCAGGGGACCTAGTCGCCCGAGGCCGGATTCGAACTCGGGAAGTCGCCAAGATGAGTGGTGACCATCACGGTCACAGGGTAGTGAGCAAAACAACCCACAGAGAACGGGATTATTTCTTAATATTAACGGCCCTTGTCGTGAAATATGCTTTTTTTCCAGAAGGTAGCTTCATCTAGGGCTTTCCCTAAATCAGCCACATCTGAACATCAATGGAGAGAAAGGGATTTTCTTTTCTTTGGGACCCATTTTGTCCTTGTTATAATTATCCGATGTTTGTTTCCTTATTTCCCCTTTCCATTTACATTGTTAATGCACACACACGTATATGGGAAAAAAGAAAATGAAAAAAAAGGAACAAAAGAAAGCAAAAAATAAAAAAAGGAAAAAAAAAAACAAAAAAAAAAAAAAAAAAAAAAAAAAAAAAGGAAAAGCAAAAAAAAAAAAAAAAAAAAAAAGGAAAACGAAAATAAAAAAAAAAAAAAAAAAAAAAAAAAAAAAAAAAAAAAAAAAAAAAAAGGCAGGCAGAAACGACGGAAAATGGAAAAGGGGAAAAAAAATAGAAAAGGGAGAAAAAAAAAAAAAAAAAAGAAAAAAGAAAAAATAAGAAAAGCAACAGAGGGAGGAAAAGAGAATGAGAGAGAGGAATGAGAGAGAGTGATAATAGAGAGAGAAAAGGATAGAGAGGAGAGAAAAAATGAGGAGAGAGACAGAGACAGAGAAGGAAAAGTTTGGGAGAAGAGGGAAGAATTATCTGTTCTCAGGAACCACTCTTGGCAATGGATTGTGAGGGCCTGGGGGGAGTCCCGCCACGGGGCTGGCGGGTGCCTGCTGACGCCTCCCTGTTCTCCCCAGGAATTTGCTCCCTTAGTATTTCAGATTTAGGGTGAGTCCCGACCTCTCCTGACAGCCCAGCAGCCCTAGGACCACCAAGCTCCGAGCTCCCCACCAGTTCCCTCGGTCTTGCCTGAGCTGTCTGCTTAAGGGAGGTTTATTGGGCTCCTGGCCACAGGTTTGGCTCCATCCTGCTCCATTAGTCAGTGCTGAACTCTCCCCAGATGTGCTGGGGGAGAAGAGCTTCCCTACGGTGCTCCCAGCTTCCTTGCTACGCCCAGCTTTCCCATGGTGCTCCCAGCTTCCCCCAGTGCTCCCAGCTTCTTTGGTGCTCCTAGCTTCCCGTTTCATCTTTCATCCCAGAATCCCCAGAAGGCCTTGGGAGTTCTTCCTTTAAGAGGCAGTTCAGAAGTTGCCCGGCCCGTTACTTGAGATCTTTGGTTCCTCTTGCCCCCAGACTTGGGCCATTGATGCGCCTTTTTAAGCCTGACACCGCGAACGGACGGCAGGGAGAGCAGGGATCCCCAAACGGTCACTGATCTCGGACATCCCACGTCACCATATGTGGGGATGGTTTGACCCCCACTCCCCCCTTAGGAGCCCCTGCCTTGGAGCATGTTTTGGTCGTTGTTGCTTTGCTAACGTGGGAAGAGGAAAGGAGATGGATCTCTGACTTCTTGGTTCAGAGAACTCCCGGTTTGGGAAACCTCTCTCCCACTGCAGGCCAGCCCCTCCTCTGTGGCTTCTCCTCATCCTAGCGGCCACAGCCTCCGGGTTGGGCACCAGGACCCTACTCGACCCTTGCCACGGCCCGTGCGGCCGGTGCACTTGAGCTGGGGCTGTTGGCCCGGGGGCTTTCCTGGGGAAAGTGCAGGCTGTGGAGTTGGGGGCCCAGGGAGAGCCCTGCTCCCTCCTGCGCTGCTTCCACCGGGCAATGCCCTTCATGGCCACCTCAGTCTCCCTCGCCTCAGAACTTCGTCTCATGACCCTTTATTAAGCAGCTTCATCATCAAAGCAAAGTCCCAGGGGGCTTTGGGGCACATGTGGAGCACGTCAGTGAGAAGAGTGGGGGCGTTCTACAGGCGGGGAAACTGAGGGCCAAGAGTCTGGACTGGGCGGGAGCCGCTTGGGGGAGGGATTGTTTCCTTCTTTGCAGCCTCAATGCCTGGTACGTAGCAGGGCATAGGACTCTTAGCACAGTGCTGGCACGTAGTAGGTGCATGGTACTCAGCACAGTGCTGGCACGTAGTAGGTGCATGGTACTCTTAGCACAGTGCTGGCACGTAGTAGGTGCATGGTACTCTTAGCACAGTGCTGGCAGGTAGTAGGTGCATGGTACTCTTAGCACAGTGCTGGCACGTAGTAGGTGCATGGTACTCTTAGCACAGTGCTGGCACGTAGTAGGTGCATGGTACTCTTAGCACAGTGCTGGCACGTAGTAGGTACATGGTACTCTTAGCACAGTGCTGGCACATAGTAGGTGCTTAATAAGTGCTCTCTGATTGGGTGATGGCCTTCAAGGTTGGACCTCTTTCCAAAGGTGCTCTGAGCCTTCACCGGGACAAGCAGCAATGCCGGTAAATGCGCCGATGCTGAGGGCCCCTCACCATGGGGCTGCAGAGGAATTATGTCACTGGAAAGTGAAGGCGGCCCCTTTTCTCCCAGGCAGCCCCGGCCTAACCGCCACGGCTGCGGCCCAGCAGTGGGTTCGGTCTCTGCCCTTTCCCCAGTTTAACCCCAGCTCAGAATGTGCCCCGAGGCTCGGGGGCGCCACGAGAGGTGGAAGGTGAAGGGCCTGCGGGGCCGTCCTCAGTCTGAGGGCCCGTCCTGGCCGTGGCCTCCGAGCCGGACTAGAATGAGAACTTCTCCGGGATGTGTTAGGCAAGGGCTGGATTGGGGAGCGGAGACCCGAGTTCGAATCTCGATTCTGCAGCTTCTCCAACTGTTCAAGGAGGAAACGGCAGCCCTTTCTTCCCTTGGGGAAATCACCTAATCCAACCCTCCCCATTCCCATGCTTGCAAACTGAGGCCTGGCAAAGTGAAAGGAGCCACTGTGTGCATGTGTGTGAGTGTGTGTGTGTGTGGGGGGGGAGGCCCTCCATGGACTCAGCCCGAAGCTCGTGGGGGGGGAGGATGCCGGGCCCTTGCCGACCCCCCCACCCCCACCCCCGTCAGTAATGGCTCTCCTCTGGCCCCCAGGTAATGCAAGTGGTGAAGGAGCAGATCATGAGGGCGCTGACCACCAAGCCTAGCTCCCTGGACCAGTTCAAGAGCAAACTGCAGAACCTGAGCTACGCGGAAATCCTGAAGATCCGCCAATCGGAGAGGATGAACCAGGAGGATTTCCAGTCTCGGCCCATCTTGTAAGTTGGTCCCCTCGGGCGGGCTGGATGCCAGGACAGCTCGCGCTCGCCCCCGTGGGGGCTCTAGTCCTGTGGGCACTGGGGGGGCCCGGGAGTGTTAGAGGCTGAAGGGCCCTCCGACCGCAAGCCCAGCCCTCTCTCCTCGAGCCCAGGCTATCTCTGTGACACATGAAAACATGGGCAGATGTGGCTGAGTCTTAGAACACGGGGGACGAAATTCCCTCGTCAACAGAGGGACGAGGCCCACCCTGGGGCTGCCCAGGCCCGTCCTGTACAACCTCAACCTCTGACCAGCCGCTCCCTAAATTCCCAAGCGCCTACTGTGTGCTCGGCACTGTGCCAGGGAGCTGTCCATGGTGGGGGAATGACCTTCCTGGCTGACTCACCACAAGTCAGCGGATACTGCTTGGGAGGAAGTTTCCAGGTCCGGGGGGGAGGGGGAGGTTTTTTGGCTCTACTTCTCTACCTTTGATTATTCTTCTGAGAACAGCGCCATTAATTACTCTCCACTTTGGGAGCTTTAATGAGTGAGGGAAGGGCATCCAGCCCTGGAGATGCTAATGGGCAGAGAAGCAGGGCTTTTGGAAGTCGTTCTGCCGGGTGGAGCGGCCAAGTGGGCGGTGCTGCTGATGGGCAGCACCAGGCCCGGTGATGAGTCCCCCGTACCCAGGGATGAGCAGACCTCGCCAGGCTGCGCTCTCCGCAGGGGAGGCCGGCCTTTCTCCCTGTAGCCCCCTGGCCCCGGCCTCCACGCAGCAGCCGCCGGCCCCGCTGTCACCCATGTGGCCGTCCCAAACCCGCGACCTCGGGCTTGTCTTGGAACGCGCCCTTTCGTACAGCCCTAGGTGCAGCCCGGCCCAAAGCGCGCGCCCGGCCTGGTCCTGCCCCTCGAGGCTGGTCCCTCTTATTTTGGAGAGGACGTTCTCCTCCGTGTCCTTTGGGGCCAGGCTGCTCCTAGAGTCCTTCTGAGTCCCTTTGCTATGAGTCCTGCCCGGGGAGTCCTACAACGACTGATCTGAGGAGGGAACAGGAGCTTCTATTTTTTTTATTTTTCAAAGAAACTTGCCTCAAATCTGAATTTAAATCAATCGATAAGCATCCATTAAGCACCTACTATGTGCCAGGCAAAGACGGGAGTAATTCCCACTCCCCAGGGGCTAAAGGCTGCCTCCACTCAATTTTAGCCTCGGCGAATGGCCTTGGAGGAGCTGCTGAGTATTCCTAGGGGCTGATTCAGGTGCCTCTGCTGAGAAGCGCTGCTGTCCCTGGCAGCAGCCTGCGGCACAGTCACGTGGGAAAACGAAATTGCTTTGTGTTGGGGAATGGGTTGCCCTGGACGTTCTAGGGTTTTTTATAAAATAAGACAGGCCCTTCCTGAGCAGAGTTAGGGGCCAGCAGTGGACAGCCTGAGCGTGGGACTGGGAGCCGTGGGCTGTCGAAAGGCCTGGGCCGAGCGGGTTTAGGAGAACACAGACGGGCTGCTATCTGCACTGGTGGAGGGGAGACCCACACTGGCGAGCGCCCCATCACTGAAGTGCTAAGACGGGACACCGTATTGATGCATTAGTGACCTGACTTCACTTCTTCATTCCCTCAGTTCCTAGAGTCCGGGCCCCTGGAGGTTCTGGGATTCCCATCTTAAAGGGGGGCAAACCGGGGCATAGAACAGTCTCATTACTAATGACCAGGGCTCTCACTTGCACACCCGGGGGGTTCGCTGGCAGTGGAGGGAGGGGGAAGGATACAAGCGCTGACCTTAGCGCCCCTCACCCCCCACATCCGTTTTGTGTCGGCTTCTTACAGGGAACTGAAGGAGAAGATCCAGCCTGAGATCTTGGAGCTGATCAAACAACAGCGCCTGAATCGCCTTGTCGAGGGCACCTGCTTCAGGAAGCTCAACTCCAGGAGGAGACAAGGTATGGGGCCGGCTCCCCGGGAGACGCGCTCGCAGCAGGGAATGGGGGCGGCTCCTGTGCCGGACCATTCAGAACGGGGGCGGATGCTCCGTGAGTGGGGGTCTGGGCTTCCCCGAGCATCTGATAGAGCTCTCACAGCCTGGGGCACCAGAGGGAGATCCGGTGTGACCGAGGGCTGAGCCTAAGGATTAAGGGAAGGACGCGAGGGAGGAGGAGGAGGGCAGTCCCTGGCGGAGGGACCGGAGGAGCTGGGCCAGCTTCTGCTGAATGTGGGAGAGGATGAAAGCACAGACTGAGGCCTCTGGAATTAACAGAAGGCAGAGGCTGGGGAGGAGCCTTGGAAGGGAGAACCGGGACCCCTGCGGGCTCAGCGAGCAGAACCTCAGGCCAGGTCTTAATAGGGTGAAACATCAGGGTGATATCAGTGCATTTAGCAAAACCTTGGATACGGGCCCAAGAAATCAATCAGATAATTACAAAATGGATAAGACCTGGCCAGAAAACAGTTCATGTGAAAAAGATCTCAGGAGACCGGGACATTTCAGTTATCAGTTGCACGATAAACATCAAAATGTGTGAAACTTTAAACTTTACTGCTGGAAAAGTAGGACGATCAGTGTGGAGGAGGCGCGGGAGAAGGTGGGGGCCCGGCTGTCCTCCGCCCTGCTCAGGTCCCCTCTGGAGCCCGCGACGTCGCCAACCCTAAGGACCTGCTTGAGGAAGGGCGCTGACCAGCTGCCCTGGGTCCCAGTGAGGGGGACCAGAGGGACTAGGGGAGGCAAGGGCAGACTGGGAGATGATCCGGCATGGGAATGGGGCCCATCAGCCTAGAAAGGAGCCGCCTTGGAGGGTAGGTCCTAGAGCTGGGGTCATGGGGGAGCTGCATGGACGGGGGCTCTGCCCTCCCAAGGCCAACCGGGGGGAAACAGCGTGCAGAGAGCCCCAGCTCAGCAGGCGAGGGGCCTGGGGTCGCATGCAGCCTTCGGCAGGTCCTAGGCGCCGGGCCACACTGGCTCACTCCCCAAAGCCCAGGGGCCAGGAGGCTCGGGGTCCTGCCTGCCCCTCTAGAAGTGAGGGCTGCTGGGCATGTTCCCCTCAGTGTGAGAGAAAACCTGGACAAATGTGACTGGAGTTCCGTGGGCGCTGGGGGGGACCAGGATTCTGGAGGAGTCCAAACCCTTTCTGCCTTCCACACCATCATCGCTTCTTAGGAGTGTCTGCTCCCCTCATTCGACAGGGGAGTAAACTGAGGCACAGAGCAGCCCAGTGAGTGTCTATGGCAGGTGGAATCCAGATCCCACGGGCCGGGGTCCGGCTGTGACTCATCCCCAGGAGGTTTCTTGTACCTGCCTCCGAGCTCCAGGCAATAGTTTGGGAGACCCTGGGACGGATGCCATTCAGAACTGTTCTCTCTACGGTGGTTGTGACTCACTGAGAGGAAGAGGCCAAAGGTGCAGAAAGGGAACATGCTCAGACCACTGGTAAACACCAGCTCCCCCGTTAGTCGTCTGCGGGGAGCATCTTCGGCCCAAGCTGATCCTCTCCTAGAGCAGCCAAGCTCCGGCCGCCCGGGGTCCTTGCTCTAAATGACACCCGAGGCGCAGGGGGGCAGGGGAGCAGAAGGGCCCCCCAGACCCCTCCAACAGACAGACTGAGGAGCAACGAGCAACATGATTTCATGGAACCCTGAGCAGAAGCCAAAGGACCCCTGGAGTAATTGGAGCCACGGGGCAGCATCTGCCACAGAGGACGGAGAAGGTGAAGACGCGGGGGGCGAGTTGGCGAAATGCTCCTGACCGCCTGCCCCCATTCAGTCAGATGGAGCATCGGTGCCCAGAGATCTGGCAGAAACTCTGCTGGGAGTAAGGCTCGGCATCCAAAAGGGCAGAACCCGGGGCGCCCGGGGAGGGAGCGGGCGATGCCCTGGGTCACGGCCACCGGGCAAGCCCCGCAGAGAACCAAGCCGGCTGCATTTCAGCAGGAAGGCGGCCGAAGATCAGATGGCATTAAACAGAAAAAGTAGCTGGAGAAAAAATAATTCTGCAGAGACCGAGATGAGCAGTCCCATCGTCCCAAGATCTTTCATAGATGGAGCTGGAAGGGCAGCAGACGGACACACAGTGGGACAGATCTGGGGCCGGTTCTCTGATCCCGTGAGAAAGGGTAGAATGGGCATCCGTCCCTCACTGCAGGTCACGCCCTTTCTGGGTGTGTGGAGGAGAGGGTGGGACCCGGCCAGGTACCAAGCAGAGAGCAGGGCCCCCAGAGGGCCAGCGGTTCCAGCTCCTGGAGGGCCAGCAGTTCGGGCCCCTAGAGGGCTGATTCTTTAGAAGCCGCGTCACCGTTTCACAGTGACCCTTGTCAGGCGTGTGACAAGCTGTTCCTGGAGCCCTTGCTATAGCAAGGGCTATGAGAATGCTGGGCCTTGGGTAGGGGTTGTCTGGGGAGTCGAGAGCTGGGTGGGGGTGAATGGGTCCGGGGAGGATGTGTTTGGGGAAGTGGTTGGTGAATCACTTTTTGTGGGGCAGATAAATGCAGGAAAATGGGGAGGTAGGAAGACGGATGGGAAGGTGGTTAGAGAAGTGGGCAGGTGGATAGACGGATGCTGGATTGAGGGACGAGTGGATGGATGGATGGGTGATGGTGGGTGATGGGTGGGTGGTGTATGTTATCCCTCCTGCGGTTACACTGATTCCAAAGTTCTAAGAATCGCCAGTTAAGTTTTGTCGTGGTCATTGTTATGAGCTGTGAGGCCCCAGGGACTGTCTGTCTGTGGGAAATAGGGGAAAGTGCCCCTGGTTTAAAGGATTTATGTCTTTTAAAGATACCCCTCCCACTACCCCCACATGCACCCATGGGCACAGAGTGCCTGTTGCCGTTAGCCACGACACTGCCTGTTAGTCTTTGGGAGGCCCCTGGTCCCAGGGGTCTGTAGCCCTTACTGGCCTAAGGCCGTTGGGGCCGGGAGGAAAGCCAGGCCAGCCGAGGAGGGCCAGCCCGGGCTCGTCAGCCCTCGAGGAGACTGGCCGGCGGACCTCGCCGTGTCCTGGCCAGCACGGGCAGCCATTCAGCTCAGAGGCCTTCTCGCTCCATCTCATGAATCAAACACTTTTTAGGAAGTTCCATTCTTAAATGAGTTGGGAGAAGCCTCCTGGGGAAATTCTGAATCACAGCTCGAGTTTTCCTTTTTCTCATTTCCCCTGCAGCTGTGTCATCGTGCTCCTTCTCATTTCCAGAGCATTGGTGGGAAGACACACAGACCTTTCCCCAAGACCAACTATTACCATACCCACCGTACAGATAAAGAAACGGAGTCTTAGGGAAATTGGTCATTTGCCCAGGGTCAGCTGGCTAGTACTTATCTGAACTAGGGCTCTACCCCAAGTCCATGATCCCCGGGCCCACCCTCTGTTCCCCCCCCCCATCTGTCCCTCGGTCTTCCCTGCGCCGTGGAGAACTCTCTTCTCCAAAATGTTTATGGAACCCACCACCTTAAAATGGCTTGAGGAGCTTTTCCTTTCTCTGGTTCCCACCACCAGCTGGTCCCCAAATTGTGACATGCAAATGAGATCCCAATAGCAGGCCCATGTGCCCAGCAGCACCTGGCGGGCCCTCGGGACTCCCGGGGGGCTGTGGGTCAGGGCCCGGGTCCCAGGCAGGCCGAGGCGCCCCTCCAAGAGTCTGTTGTCCAGGAGGAGGCGAGCGCCAAACGTGGAGCCAGAAAGAGCCGGGCAACTCGGCTCTTAGAATCCCGGCCTCGGCCCTTGAACCCGGCTCAAGTGTTCTCTCATCGAGAGAAGCCCATAGAAAGCGCTGCTAGCGGCCCCAGCCGTCCCCCTTCCTCCGGAGTTCTCAGTCTGATTAACGAGCTCATATCTTCTCCTTATGGAAAATAGATAATGATACATTTGCCTGATTGAAACTCATATAGTAAACTCTGGGGATAATCACGTCTTCCTCTTGCAAACGTCCTTCCAGAAATAGGAGCCGCAATCAGCTCAATGTGGGCCATTCTGCCCCCCCCCCGGCCCCCATACTCCTGCTTTGGGCCTCCACTTTTCTCTTTTAGGGCCCAGCCCCTGCATTGGGGCCATGAGGCAGTGAGCTCCCCTGCAGCTGTCCAAGGTGCTAAACCCACCGCTCGGGTCTGCGCTGGCCTCCAAGAGGCGCTTTGAAAAAATTCTCTCAAAAACGCTTTCCAGTTTGAAATGACGTCTGGTCCATTTCCAAAAGAAAGCTTTAACTGGGAAATCTCCCTTCCCTTCCGCACGAGCTTTCTCATTCAAGGAATATCAGATTAGACGCGAGCGAGGAAAATGCTCCCCCCAAACCCGGCTTTGCACAAATGAAGGCTTTGATTCCAGGCTTCTGGAAGGGGGTGTCAGCCTGAATCCCTGCGGCCTCACTCGGGGGCCGGAACTGCCCAAACAAGGGCCCCCCGGGGGGCGTCATGAGGGGGCAGGAGTGCCGGCTCAAGCCCACCTCTGCACAAAGCCCTTCTTTGTTCCTCCCCAGAAACACACTCACACACACTTATACACACACACACACACACACACATACACACACGTACACACATACTCACACACACACTTAAACACACACACACTCACACACACGCACTATTGGTGCCTTCTCTCTGAAATCACCTCCCATTTAGACTGCTTATGGCCGGTCTATCCTGGTTCTCTAGGTGCTCTCTCCCCATTGGAGCTTCTTGAAGCCCGGGACCCCTTTTCCCCCCTTTCCCCCTTTCTTAGCTCCCTCTGCATTCAGCACAGAACCTTCTCATGGCTGACACTCCGCACGTGCTTGTGGCTGACGGCCTGGGTTTGGGGCGTGTGGAGTTTAAAGTGTTGTTGAGACATCTGGGTGGCAAGACCTCACCATGCACAGTGCGCAGGAAGCTCAGAGAGAGGTCAGGGCCCAGCCAGATGAGCAGCCATGGTGGAGGGGCCGTGGCCGTGGCCAAGGAGGCAAGTATAGAGGGAGGGAAGGGGGAGCAGCCCTTGAGGAGCTCTGGCATTGGAGAAGATGGGGGACCAGCAAGGGAGAGGGAGAAGGAAAGGAAAGAACTAGGGGAAGAAGCAAGAGAGTGAACCACAGGAACAAAGAGGATCAAGGGTGTGAGATTTGGAGTCCTAGAGCCTGGATCCAAATTTCTAGCTCGGCCACTTCCTGCTTGGATGCCCGTGTTGGGCGGACGCTAATAGTGGGCGGACGCTCATGTTGGGTGGACACTCATGGTGGGCAGATACTCGTAGTGGATGGACACTCATGGTGGGCGGACACTAATGGTGGGCAGACATTAATGGTGGGCAGACACTCGTAGTGGATAGACATGAATGGTGGGCAGACACTAATGGTGGGCAGACACTCGTAGTGGATGGACATGAATGGTGGGCGGACACTAATGGTGGGCGGATGCTCATGGTGGGCGGACGCTCATGGTGGGCAGACACTAATGGTGGGCGGATGCTCATGGTGGGCAGACACTCATGGTAGGCAGACACTAATGGTGGGAAGACATTAATGGTGGGCGGACGCTCATGGTGGGCCTGCTTCTGTGCTTCATGTTGCTAAAGGAGATTTTGCTGCAGCCCCCCACCCCAAACAAGGTTACCTGGGAGTTTTCCCATTTTTCTGCCTCCACCTTCTCACGGGAGGACGGACTCCCAGAGATCAGCAGTTGGAGTCACTTCCCCATTTCTGTCACTTTCTCAGCACTTAGTCCAGTGGCGGAGAGAGTCAGTGCCTAATCAATGCTTTATTCTCGTCCAGACGACGGCAGAGGGGAGGGGGCTGCCGACCAACAGGAGGGCGGGGTTCTCGAGGGCGGACGCAGGTCATCCCGCAGGACTGAACGCCACATATACCCCGGCTGCTCAGGCTACCATTGTGACTGTCAGGAGTTGGAGGAATCGCTCACCTTGTGAACCCGTGTTTTCTCCCACAGACAAATTTTGGTATTGTCGGCTGTCGCCCAATCACAAAGTGCTGCACTACGGAGACCTGGAGGAGAGCCCCCAGGGCGAGGTGCCCCACGACTCCCTGCAGGACAAACGTAAGTCACCCCTCGGCTCTGGAGCCCCTTTTGCGACGCTCAGTGGGGAGCACTCCCACCCCTGGTGCTCCATCCAGCCTGAGCCGGCGAGCAATCGTCAAGGCCTGCTGTGAGTCAGACCTTTCAGAAATGAAAGGGCCCAGGACCTGCCCCCGAGGAGCAGGCGCAGCGCTGACAGCCAGAGGAGTCGGGGCGTCGCGTGAGCTGACGTTGAAGGGATTGAGGGGTTCTGAGGGTCGGGGAACGAGGGAGCCGCAGGCTCGGCACGCCCAATGGGCAGAGGCCCAGAGAGGGGAGACGACACATCCTGGGGGAGAAACGGCAAGAAGGCCGTTTGACCGGGGCTGGGAAGCCCACAGCACCGTCCCTGGGGCTGACCCCTGCGTGGGTGTGGCCATAGTGAGCGCCAGGCCTGGGGCTGGTCCCTGGGAGGCGACCCAGGCAGGGCTTGGTGGCAGGGAGTGGCGATGGTGGGTGTCCTTGGAATCTGACGGGACAGCAGGGAAAAGGCGAGATTCAGGGGCCCGTTGGTTCCCCTTGTTTTCCAAAGTCTCACAGGAGAGAAATCTCCTTCCCTGGAGCCTGGGTGGTCCGTCTTCCCCAGGATTGTGACAAACTTTGCCCCTGTCACCCTCCAGCTCCTGCTTGGGCTGAGTTCATTTGAACGCCCTACAGTGCCATCCTTAACCCTCTGCCCGGTGGGGGTGGGGTGGGGGACGGCTAAGCCGGCCCACGGGTGCCAGTCATGCCCCGGAGGGTAGCGGGTTCCAGGCCAGGGTGAAGCCGTGAGGGTCTGAAACAGGCAGCGGCTGGGAGGGCACTCAGGGTGTTCCCCGAAGGCTCCTCCAAGGGAGGTCAGCGCCCACCAAAGGGCTCCTGCTCCCTTTTATGGTCAACTGGGCCCTAGCTGACCCTCCTGACCGGCTCCTCCCTCATGAGCAGAGGAAGCTCCTGCCCCAGTGGGAAGGCTCTCTGTGAAGAAACGGGACCCCGAGTCGTGGCCCCCGGGCCGCTAACCCCAGAGTTTGGAATGAGACCAGCCTGGGGATCTC
This sequence comes from Sarcophilus harrisii, assembly GCF_902635505.1. NCBI lineage: Eukaryota > Metazoa > Chordata > Mammalia > Dasyuromorphia > Dasyuridae > Sarcophilus > Sarcophilus harrisii. The sequence goes on along the minus strand of NC_045426.1, from coordinate 4,057,984 downwards.
GGGGTAGGGAACGTGTCCTCTGACTGCATGGTTTCTGACAAAAGCTGTATCGGGCTGTCAGCACCCGGGACAGCTCCTGGGGACACTTACTTAGAGGCCTGAGGGCTTGGCCAAGACTCTACAGCCAGGATATGTCACAGGTGGGACTTAAGGGTGGGAGCTCCTAGTCTCTGACAGACTCATCCCTCCCCCAAGGTCTGGGGGCTTCTCCTTTCCATCAGATTTTCTCCAACCCAGTGAGATTGGGTGTGTGTGTGTGTGTGTGTGTGTGTGTGTGTGTGTGTGTGAGTGTGAGTGTGTGTATGTGTGAGAGTGTGTGTGTATGTGTGAGAGGTGTGTGTGAGTGTGTGTGTGTGAGAGAGGTGTGTGTGTGTGTGTGTGAGAGAGGTGTGTGTGTGTGGAGGTGAGTGTGTGATGAGTGTGAGTGTGTGTGAGTGTATGTGTAGAGAGTGTGTGTATGTGGAGAGTGTGTGTGTGTGAGTGTGTGTGAGAGGTGTGTGTGTGTGTGTGTGTGAGTGTGAGTGTGTGTGTATGTAGTGTGAGAGTGTGTGTGTGAGTGTGAGAGTGTGTGTGTGAGTGTGAGTGTGTGTGTGTATGAGTGTGTGAGTGTGGAGTGTGTGTGTGTGTGTGAGAGAGGTGTGTGTGTGTGTGTGCCAGCTCCAGAAGGGCCCAGTCCCCTCCCAGAGGACGGGGAGCTCTCTCCTCCCGTGACCTTGGGAACTGGTCACGCCGGCGTGTGGTCGGTCGGCTCTTCCCTGCACCCCTTTCCCTTTCCCTCTGTCTCTCACTGTGGGTTTGGGGGGCGTCAGTGACCTTGAGCTCCTCAGCCTTGCAGCAGCATCAGCCAGCTCGCCAGCCCCGGTCCAGCTCGCCATTAGGGCCCCGGGGCCTCACTGCCTCCCTTCCTCAGAATCTGGGGCAAGTTCTCCCAGCAACAGCAGGCTGAGAGGGAGGCAAAAGCTGTTCTTCCCGGCTCTCCCAGAGCCTGTTAAAAAAAAAAAAAAAAAAAAAAAAAAAAAAGTAATTTCAGGGGAAAGGGAAGTGCCCCACAGGAGCCTCCTGGGTCGTGGCCATCTCTCCCCTTCTCTGCTTGGGCACAGCCTCCTCCTGGGCCTCGGCCACCTTGGTCTCCCGGAGGCTCCCCTCTCTCTGTCTGCCCTTCATATGCTGCCAATGGGAGATGGCAAAAGCTCAGGGGGCTCTGACCGTGTCACTGCCCGCTCAGAAATCCCCAGTGCCTCCCACTGGCACCCTCATAAATAGGATCCTGGAGGTCAGGATGTGTAGCCCCTCCCCAGCTGCGACCAGTCCCCTCACTCAGGCTGACGAGCCTGCCACCCTTCCCAGCGTACAATGGGGCATCCCATCCCCTGCCCCAGCCCCGGTCTCCCCCATGCAGGGGGCCTGTCCAGATCCCCCAAGGTTTGAGTACCGGGCCCCTCTTCTCCATGTACATGACGTGGGTCTCGCCCAGTGCAGGAGAACGGACGCTCCCCAAGGGACGCTTCCTCTGCCTTAGTGTCTCCAGCCCTCGGCCCAATGCCGGGCACCTAATGGCGAAGTCACGGCCCAACCACCATCCGTCGGCCCTGGCAAACACCCGTAACTCACTCCCCCCGACTGCCATTCCTCGGAAAACCAGGTCATCTCGGATCCTGTGACCTTAGGCCAGTGACTCCATCCTTGCCTGAAGCTGCCTCAGTTTCCCCCTCTGTAAAAAGACCACATGGCCCAAGGACTGACTCCCCTCCCATCTGCTCCTACAAACTCAGTCTTTGCACTTTATCCCCGGAATAACTCCTTGGTCAGGCCGGGCCCAGCCCACGAGGGCCAGAGTAAGTGCATCTTTCTCTGAAGCTCGATTCTTGCTCATAAGATCCAGGGTCAGAAAGGCATGTTCCAGAATGAAAAAGCTCTCAGAGTATAAGTGATCATTTCCCCCTCCTCCCATCTGCATCCCCCTCACCTGCATCCCTCCCTCCAATCTGTATCCCTCCCCCCTCACCTGCATCCCTCCCTTTCAATCTGTTCCTCACATCTGTATCCCCCCATTCTCACATCCCCAAGCCTGCAGGACACCCCTCCTTCCCACTGGAGGAGGGGGCTGCTCCATGTGCAGAGCAGAGCCCCTCCTTATGTCCCCCCCTCGAGGATGTAAAAGCCTGCCCTGAAGCGGCCCAGAGCACGCCAGGACAAGGAGGCTCAGGCTGCTGCCCCGGCTGGTTCGGAGCCTCCTTGGGAGGGGGATTTGGGAGGTGGGGACTCTGGGTCCTTGGAGAGCCCGTTTCAGATGTGGGGGGAGCCCCACCGGCCCCCTCCCCCCCCCCAGTTTCCACAGTCTGACTGGGCAAGGAGTGGGCTCAGACAACCGTGCCAGTGTCCCGTGTGGTCCCATGTCCCATGTGGGCCCATGTCCCGTGTCGGCCGCTGTCCCGTGTGGGCCTGTGTCACGTGTGGGCCTGTGTTCCGGGTGGGCCACTGTCACTTGTCGGCCGCTGTTGGGATCCAGAAGCCCGCAGGGGCTCCATGACTTGAGCCGGCCCTGCCTCCCGAAAGGCCCTTGCTTCCTGAAGCTGCTTCCCGGCAGGGCCTCCACACGCACCCGCCTGCGGGCAGGGGTTTGGGATTTTAAAGGGGGGGTGACCAGGGGTGGGGTCGGGAGGCACTCCCCACCCCAAGGAGCACAAGCCCTGGGGCCGCTTGGGTTCTCCTAAAAGCAATGGGAGGTGGGAGGGGGGTCAGTCAAACCACCGTCAGAGGTCACCTCCTGAGGAACTGTGGAGCATGAACCCTGGGCCGGCCCCGGGGGTCTCCCCTGCTGGGGGAGGGGCTCTGGTGGGTGGGAGCGAAACCACAGGCCCCACACCCAGCGCGCACCTGCCGGAAGGGGCGGGTCGGAGAGAAAAAGTCCAGGATGAGTCTGAGGGAAGTGAGGGGCAAACAGAAGCTGACACTGGGTGTGCGTGTGCACGTGTGGATGAGTGTGAGTGTATATGAGCTTGTGTGCGCATGTGAGTGCACAAGTGTGCATGCAGGTACATGGGTGTGAGTGTGTGAGTGAGCGTATGTGAACATGCAAGTACATGTGTGTGCGTGAGTGCATCAGTGTGCACTGTGTGGGGGTGACTGTGCATGAATGCAGCTGCATGGGAGTGCCCGCATGTGGGGGTGAGTGCGCTTGCCTGAGTGTGTACCACGTGCGTGGCTGTGTGTGCATGTGGGAGTGCATTGGGTGCACGTGTGTGCATGCATGTGGGTGAGTGTGGGTGCACGTGTGTCAGTGCGCGTGTGCCCGTGAGTGTGCGGAGGCTCGAGGCTCTATTAAAGGAGCCCTGGAAGTGGGGGAGGGGGCGCAGGCGGGCTGGGCACCCGTGGGCTCCCGCCCCTCCCTGGCGGCTCGGGCACGGAGCCCACACTGTTCTTTGTGCTTCACAGTGCCCGTGGCCGACATCAAAGCTGTGGTGACGGGGAAGGACTGCCCACACATGAAGGAGAAAGGCGCCCTGAAGCAGAACAAGGTAGGCGGCTCGGCCGCTCCCTGAGCCAGGCCAGCCGGGTGGGAGGCCCCTGCTGGCAGCACCCAGGGTGGTCACGGGGCCCGCCGGCCCCTCCCCGGCCTCCCCACAGGGTCCTGGGCCGCATGGGGGGGGTTACCTGGGAAGGGGCTTTGCCCTGGGCCGGCGCCCGCATTCCAGGCAGCCTCGCCAGGGAGGCCCTTGGCTCCAGAAAGCCAACGAGCCGGCTTCCCCAACCTCCCCAGGGGACCAGCCCGATCCCCGGAGACAGGCAGGCCCGGGGCAGCGCAGTCAGCCGGGCTCTAACGTTGTGTGCGGGTTAGACTCAGCCAGAAAAGCCCAGGCCAGCCCTCCTGGGGCCTCTGCGGGCGCTCGTGGCTGTGCCCCCTCCCCGGGGCTGACGGGGGGACGGGGCCTGGTGGGAGGCCCCTGGCGTCCCCTCCCACAACCCGGGGCAGAGGGAACTGTGAGCTCCGGCTCCGGCCTCAACGCCCCAGGCTGGGGCACAGGCGGCTTGTCTGGTAGCAAAATAGAGCCTCAGCTCCTCGGGTGCCTTCCGCCGGCCCGGTCCTGAGCACCGAGTCCTTGGGCGTCCACCCCGGGCGGGCTCTCGGGCTGCTTGTGGGACGGGGACAGGGAAGGGCCCTCCCAGGGGAGGGATTGGCCCAGGGGCCCAGGCCAGGGGGAGGGGGGCTGCAGGAGGGATCCAAATCCTGCCCTCACACATCCCATCACCCTCACCCTGGCAGGATCGCCGCTCCCTCGGTCTGGCCTCGCTTTTAGCCACGTGAGAGCGGTGCAGGCCTCCGGGGCGACCCTGAGCCTCGGAAGAGCCTCTGGAGGTGAGAGGCCGGCCTCCCGAGGGGCGGAGCCCAGAGGGGGTCCTGGCTTGGCTGCCAGGACCCTCGGAGCCCACTTGGAGGATTATGGCTAAACCCTCGTTTCTAGCCAAGATTTATCCGGCATCTGGGTCAGGGGAGCGCTTAGTGATCGGCAGGCAGAGGAACGGTGAGATTATCTCTGGCCCTGCTGGGATTTCAGCCCCTATCCCGGGGCCGGCTCAGCCCTGCCGTGTCCACACCGACCACCTGGTTGAAGGGAATGACCAGGGGTTCCCTAAGCAAAGCCGCGGCCGTCCCCTGCAGCAGCATCCCGGCTAGCTCCTCCGTGTCAGGGGACCGAAAAGACCGAGGGGGGAAAGCTCCTCTTACCTAACCATGGGACAGCCCCTTCTTCTGCGCAGGGCTGGACCCCAGATCTAGGGGGAGGCCGGTTTTAAGACAAAGGCAAATAATGAAGTAAGAGCAATTCATTAAAAGAAGCTACAGTATTGGGTAACCTCACTTCTAATTGGATGAAAGCTTAGGGACTTTCCAAATCTAGAGGGGGAAAGGGAACGAATGAAATTACCTGAAATCAGAAAAGGAGGCATCCCCATCCCCCTTCCCTTTCCCCTGCCCACAAATGTCTGTCAACAGTCAAAGAACAGGGGAGCAGGCGCTGATTGATCGGGAGGGGGCCAGTTCTCAGCTAAGACATGAGTCGCTTAAGGCATATAATTGTGAGAAAGCTTGGGCGCGGCTTTGGGTCTGACTGGGTTTCTGGGCAGCAGCCCCCCCACCCCAGGCAAGGGTCTCAAAGCGGCAGGGAGAGACAGTCCCGCTTCCCAGCCCCACTGGGCCGGGTTCAAACAATACAGTGAGGTTTTCTCTTAATTCCTATGTCTGAGTATGGAGCTGGAGTAGACCCGTAATTAAATACAAGGGAACTGAGCAAGCTCCAGAATTAAGTCACCAGACAGAGTGGGGGGTTTACTCATCTGGCAGTTAACCCCTTACTGTCCCAATCCCTGCAATTCCCTCTTGGGCCCTGAGGAGGGACCTGCTGAGGGAGGATAGAAAGGCCCATGAGGAAGGAAGCTCGCCCTCCTCTTCCTCTGGTCTCGCCCTCATTCCCCAAGGCCACCTATTCCCATGAACAGCCTTGTGGATTCTTGTGTGATTTGAAGGGTTCGTGAGGGCACAAGGTGGGGGGAGGGGCTCCTAACCCTAACCCTAAATGCAGACCATGGACCCCACGAGTCACCCCGAGTTCTGGCCCGTGTTTTTCACAAATCCTACACGGAAGAACTTCCCAATGCCTCGAGGCCACTTCAGAGTCTGCCAATATTTCACAAATCTCTGGCAACCCTTAGATCATAGCCATTGGTGGTCTCTCTCCTTGGGCCCCCCACTGGCCTTCTGCTCAGATGTGCCCCCAAGGACGCTGTGCGTGTTCCAGGTCTCTCTGACAACATGGTGCCGGGGCACAGGCCCAGCACACATCCCTCGCCCTCTGGGCCCACCGCAGCTTGGAGTCCTGGGAAATGGTGGGTCCCGAGTCAGAACCGAGATCATCCACAAGACGGGCTCTTGTTACAGCATCTGGGGGATCCTCGGACGTAGCCCGCTTTGCCAGGGATCCCCATAGGGAGACAAGCAAGGATGCCAACTCGCCATCTACTCCCAGCCCTTCTTGACTGGGTGCCCCCTGCACCCTCCCCTTCCCTAAAGTACCTTATGTTTATGTTAATTCTATAGGTATCTACCCAGGGGCTTGTTCTGTCCTCAGTAGGATGGAAACTCCTTGAGGACAGAGAAGCTGGTTTTGTCTTTCAATTCCTGAGGCTAAAACAGGGCCAGGTGTACCGTAGGTACTTCATAAAGGCCAGTTCACTCTTGAGCATCACTGGCCATCTCCCTGTCAGTGTGGGACCGACCCATCCACCAAGGGAGGTGGCAGCCCCTCTGGGGGGAGGCCTCCAGGCAGTAAGAAGTTCCTCTGGGTGGGCTCATGGAAAGGCAGGAACCAGACCCCAAGGGGAATCACGGAGAAGGGGGCCATGTGCTACTCTGAGGAATGAGCCCCCCACCCAGGGACACCATGAATCCATCCAGTAACACAAGTATCCATGAGATCGTTTGTCTGAACCAACAGAGACAGAGAGACAGAAACGGAGAGGGGGGAATGGTGGGAGAGAGAGACCAAAAAGTCATGACCAAAAGCTCATCCTCCTCCAGCTGACCCAGACTGAGCTCTATTAGTCAAGCCTGGGCCATACCCACAAAGCCCCCTTAGCCGTGTCCTCCTGAGCCTGGAAGCCCCTCCAACCCGAGATGAGATGGGTGCAAGGACAAGGTCATTCCTGGAGGAAAATAGGCACAGGCAACTTGGGACAAAACACTCCAGTGAGAAATCAAAGAGCCTAAAAAACGGCTGCTGAGGCAACGCCCCCCAAGCTGGCTGCCCCAGCTCCTCACCTCAGCCAATAACCAGGCACCACCTGAATGAAGGAGCCCAGCACCAGGGAGCAATGTGATGGGCACTGGCCCGAGGCTGGCCCCCAGAGGCTACATTTGTGGGGAGGAGACAAGCGTGCCCCAGGAGCAAGGGGCAGCCCCCTTCACAAGGGAGTATTGTGGCTCCTGACTTCTTCCTCCGAGAGGCCTCCCAGCGAGATCTGCAGCTTCTCCATCTGGACTGAGCCTGGGAAGCCCCTCCTCTATTAGCAATTGTTAACTTACCTGTCACTTAGTCCTAGAGAGTGACCTGCTCCCACCTAAAAGGGGGAGGCTCTTACTTTGGAGCATAATATAAACCACCTGCTCAGGAAGTAGATAAGGAGAAGGAAGTAAATGAAAAGCCTGGCAGAGATGGCTGATAGAGGGTTTGAGGCTCCAGACTTCCCCTGGATCTCTTCTTTCTGTCTCTGGGTCTCTCTGGGTCTGTGTCTCTTCTGTCTTTGTGTCTCTTTCTGTCTCTTTCTCTGTGTCTCTGTTTCTGTGTCTCACTGTCTTTGTCCCCTCTCTGTCTCTGTTTCTCTCTTTTCCTTTCTGCCTCTGTCTCTCTCCTTCTTCTTTTTTCCTCTTCCCCTCCAACCACCTCAGGAATAATTTCATCCTTTAAAAGGGGGAAATCTATCCTGGATTTGATTCTCACTAACAGGAACTGATTTCTGGGATGGAAAAGTTGGGATTCTAAAGGGATAGTGACTACTCTGTTTTAGAGCTTGTGATAGAGGACAACCCCAGGGGTGAATCCCCAGAACTTGGGCTTTTTAACACCTTTATCAATGACTTGCATAAAGGCATTGATGATATATGGCTTATAAGAGTGGTAGATGAAACAAAGTGTATGACCAATTCAGAATCCAAAAGAATCTTGACAGAAAAGCATTAGTCTAAAACTTTTAAGATGAAATTAATGGGAAAATATTAAAAAAAAAAAAAACGCTTGTCCTATAAAGAAAAGTCTTGTTGAATTAAAAAAAAATTAAATACTTTTCATGTATTAGAGGAGGCATGGTCTAATAACAGTTATTTTGAAAAAGATCTGGAGGTTTTAATATGAGTCAACAATGTAATGTCATAGGCAATGAGATTTGGGACTTCATTACAAATTCTGAAAATCAAAGGAGAGATTAACAAAATTAATACTAAGAAAATTATTGAATTAATTAATAAAACTAAGAGTTAGTTTTATGAAAACCAACAAAATAGATGAACTATTGATGAATTTAATTAGAAAAAGAAAAGAAAAAAAAAACAAATTACCAGCATCAAAAAATGAAAAGGGTGAACTTACTACCAATGAAAAAGAAATTAAAGCAATAACTAGGAGCTATTTTGCCCAATTGTATGCCAGTAAATCTGACAATCTAATTGAAATGGTTGAATATTTACAAAAATATAAATTGCCCAGAATAACAGAAGAAATAAATTACTTAACTAGTCCCATTTTAGAAAAAGAAATTGAATAAACCATCAATGAACTCCCTAAGAAAAAATCTCCAGAGCCATAGGGATTTATTATAAGTGAATTCTATCAAACATTTAAAGAACAATTAATTTCAGTACTATGTAAACTATTTCAAAAAACAGGTAGAGGAGTTCTGCCAAATTCCTTGCTGTGACACAAATATGATACTGATACCTAAACCAGGAAGAGCCAAAACCGAAAGAAAAGTACAGCCCAATCTCCTTAATGAATATTGATGCAAAAATTTTTAAATATCAACAAAGAGATTACTACTTCTCAGCAGAATAATACACTATGACCAACTGGAATTTCTACTAGGAATGGAGGGCTGGTTCAATACAAAGAAATCTATTGGCATAATTGACCATATCAATAATGAAACTAAAAGAAATCATATGATTATCTCGACAGATGCAAAAAAAGCTTTTGACAAAATATAGCACCATTCCTATTAAAAATACTAGAGAACACAGTAATAAATGGAGTTTTCTTTTGGAAAGATAAACAGCATCTATCTAAAACCATCATCAAGCATTATTTGTAATGGAGAGAAGCTAGATGCATTCCCAATGAGAGCAGGGGTGAAACCAGGATGTCCATTATCACACTATTATTGAATATTGTATTAGAAATGTTAACTTTAACAATTAGAAAAGAAAAAGAAATCAAAGCAATTAGAACAGGCAAAGAAGAGATAAAACTATCACTTTTTGCAGATGATATGATGGTATACTTAGAAAACCCTGGAGAATCAACTAAAAGCTTATTTGAAATAACAGCTTTAACAAAGTTTCAGGATACAAAATAAATGCACATAAATCAGCAGCATTTCTATATATTACTAACAAACCCCAATAGCAAAAGATAGATAAATTCCATTCGAAATTTTTAAATGTAGGCAAAATAAGATATTTGGTGTCTACCAGCCCACAACAAACCCAGGAGCTATATGAACATAATTACAAAACATTTTTCACACAAATAAAGTCAGATCTAAACGATTGGAAAAATCATTCATGGGTAAGCTGAGCTAATACAATAAAAATGACAATTCTACTTAAATTAGTCTACTTGTGCAGTGCTGTACCAACCAAACTGCCAAAAAATTATCTTATAGAATTAGAAAAATAATAGCAGAATTCATCTGGAAGAACAAAAGGGCAAGAATATCAAGGAAGGACGGTGGCCTCGCAGTACCAGACCCAAAACTCTATTATAAAGCAGTGGCCATCAAAACCGTTTGGGACTGGCTCAGAAACAGAGCGCTGGATCAGTGGAATAGCCGAGGTTCACAGGACACAATCATCAATGACTAGTAATCTAATGTTTGATAAACTCCCAAATTCCAGTTTCTGGGCAGAAAGGGTGACGCTATGAGAGCTGGGCCACAGGCTCAGTGTGAGTCAATGGTGTAGTGCCAATGAAACTTAGGACTCCAGCGAGGAAGATACAGGCTCCAGGAGCAGGAAAGTGACACCCCCCCATCTCTGCCCTTTCCATCCCCCTCGGGGCACTTCTCTTAAGAACGAGGGTGGTTGGAGAATTGGAAGCGGGAGAGTGAAGGGCTCAGAACTGTGCCCTGAGGTTATTGTCCGAAGGAGCTGGGGAGGGTCAGCCTGCACAAGAGAAGCCCTGAGCAGGAGAGGCCCTGTCTTCAGTACCCGGAGGCTGCGCCTGGAGGCGGCCGATGCACTTGGCCGGAGGAGGAAACATGGAATCAGCGGTGGGAGGGGTGAAGAGGCCCCTGAGGCCCAGGAAACACTGTCTTCTAGTGGCCGGGGCTGCCGGGGCCCTCGCCCGGTCCCTTAGGGCAGGGATTCCCTCTGAGTATAACTGCCAGGCGGCTCCCGGGGCCCTTCCCAGCCTGGCTTGTCCGTGGCTAGCAGCAGTTATGTAGCAGGGCAGGATCTGAACCCAGGGCTTTCCACTCTGGTGCTTGGGATCCCCTGTTCCTGCCACCTTAGTTCTCGACCTTCCCAGAGGAGAGGGAATGGGGGGCGGTCCGAGACCTCAGGGGCGCCTTCATCGTCCCCCCCAAATTCCCCCTGGAGCATCCCTCCCTTCCCCCTCCCCCCCTGCGGTGCGGAGACAAAGCGGATTATCCTCCTCCCCCTGCCCTGCCCCCTGCGGAGCAGATTGACTGATGATTCCCTTCCCCTCCCCTCCTGAGCAGTGACAAAGCTGATGATCCCCCTCCCCTGCTCTCCTGCTGAGCACTGAGGATGATGATCCCCTTCCCCCCGCTGGTGACCCCTCCCCCTGCCCTGCCCCCTGCTGGTGGCCCCCCTGCCGAGCAGTGACAAAGCTGATGATCCCCTGCCTGCCCTGCCCCCTGCTGATGATCCCCTCCCCTGCTCTCCTGCTGAGCACTGAGAAGGATGATGATCCCCTTCCCCCCTGTGGTGACCCCTCCCCTGCCCTGCCCCCTGCTGGTGGCCCCCCCGTCGAGCAGTGACAAGGCTGGTGGCCCCTCCCCTGCCCTGCCCCTGCTGGTGACCCCTGCTCTGCCCCCTGCAAGCAGTGACAAGGCTGGTGGCCCTCCCCTGCCCTGCCCCCCCGCCGAGCTGGTGACCCTGCCCCCTGCTGGTGGCTCCCCGCCGAGCAGTGACAAGGCTGGTGGCCCCTCCCCTGCTGGTGACCCCCTGCCCTGCCCCCCTGCCGAGCAGTGACAAGGCTGCTGACCCCTCCCCCTGTGTCATTCTAGGAGGTCCTGGAGCTCGCCTTCTCTATCCTCTACGACTCAAACTGCCAGCTGAATTTCATCGCCCCCGACAAGCACGAGGTAAGGCGCTGGGAGCACCTCCCAGGGAAAGGAGGGGGAGGGGGGTGGGAAGGCGAGGGGTCCGATGCAGGGGCAAGAACCAGTGTCCTCAGCAAGCCAAGCCGGGGCTTTCAGCCTCAGACCCGGTGAGGGGGCAGCGGTTTGTGGTCAGCCCCGATAACAGAACCGCTGCCCCCGGGCCCTCACACATGGGGCCTCGCCGATCGCCCGTGACCGTTTTACAGATGGGGAAACTGAGGCAGGCAGGTTCCGGGGCTCGCCCATGGGGGCTGGGCGCGCCTTCCGGACTTGCTGGTTCAGCCAGCGCTGTACCCGGGAGCGGAGCCTCTAGAGCGCAGGCTCCTTGGGGGCGGGGCCTAGGGCGGGGCCTGGCTGGCCCGGGTGGTTCCGGGAGTTTTGCCTCGTTGGACGCCGGGGTTGGCAGGAAGCCTGCCACGTGCTTAGTAACTGCTGATTGGCTGGTTCCGAGCAGAGGCCGCAGGGAGCGTCCGCCTCCTGCGCTGCTAGTCGCGGCCCCTCTGAGGCCCCGGGGCGGGGGACCTTTCCCCGAGGCCCAGGCTTCCCGCCCCGCCAGAGTCCGGAGGCCCCGCGGGCCCGCCTCCGCTCCCTCGGCCCCCCGGCTCGGCGCACCCCCCCCCCCCTCCCCTCCCCCGCTTGGGGCCTCAGCCAGCCCTCGGAACTTATTCCAGGATTTCCAAAATTACACTGTTCTCCTGCCTTCGGTTTTCTCCCTTACAAACCATTTAGAGCCACGAATTTTGCCAAAAGAAAAAACAGGCTTTTAAAAAAGCTCGGGACTGTCTGTGCTGTCAGAACTTCGTACTCGTTTCCTTTATTCCTCCTGCTGACATTTGCCGCCCGTTGCTTTTTCTCCCGCTAAACAGCGGGAGCTATTTTGGCCCGTGCCGAGGAGGAGGCGCGGGCCGCCGGGGTGGGAACCCTCAGCGCCCGGGACTCTCTCCCGCCGGTCCCGGCAAGCGGGGGCTGCGCGCGCCCCGAGGCCTGGCAGCTCCGCCAAGAAGGGCCCATTCCCGGCCTCCGCAGCCTGCTCTGTGCTGGCCCCTGGAGGACGAGGACGGGCCTTCCGGCGCTCCGGGGAGGGCCAGGCGGACCCCGGCCCTGGACCAGCAGCCCCCCCGGCCCTCAGTGCCCTCCCGCGGAGGCCCAGCGCAGCGTTATCTGTGTCCGGTACCTGCCCCAGAGCCGGGGGCCCGGAAGGGACTCCCAGGGGGCGGCTCTGGCTGCGGGAAAGCGCATTCGTTCAGGAGCCCCCTTGCGGGGACCACGAGCAGGCCCCCGCCTCGGTTTCTGGAGCGATGCCCCTGACACAAAAGGCAGCCCGTCTGTGCGGGCCTGGTGTGTCTTCTGCGCGGGCGTTTCTAGGCCTCCTTCCCAGTCTGGCTGTGCGGGTTCTGCATAAACCGCGTGTCTGCGTGCTGGGTGCGGTCTCGTCTAATTGCACGCTGCGCACCAGCCAGTGCCACACTCTCCCTAGCGCTCTTCGGGTTTGGGTGTAATCATAGGGCGCATGTGTCTGCGGGCTTGCTTTCTGGCTCAGTTACATGCATGAGCAAAGGCGTGTGTCTGCACGTGTGTGTGTTGTGTGCAGACGCGCATGTGTCTCTGTGCGCGTTTCTGAGTCGTTCTGGTTTTGATTCCGTGTGCGCGCGCGCATGGACACCTCTAGATGCACGTGTGCTGGGTGTCTGTGTGCACGTGTTGCTCTGTGCGCGTGTGAGTGCGTCCTACGCCAGCGTCTGGAGACGTACGTATTGTGTGGGCATTGGTGTGTGTCCGGCTGCCTGCCAGCACCCGCACACGTGTGAAGCGCTCTGCCCGTCTTCCGTAAACATATCAGGTCCGTAGGCGCCGAGCGCCCACATACACATGTACCGCTCTGTGCATGCGTGTGTGAGTGCATCGCACATACACGCAGCTGTGCACACATGCATGCACTGAATGTCTCTGTCTGCCCAACCGTAGCGCCCGTCGTCCTGCTCCAGCGCCCGCGCCATCTCCACATAAGCCGGCTCTGTGTCGCCCAGCGGGACCCCCGCTGGCGGCCCTTCCTCCCGCCCCTTAAGCTCCCTGAGGCGCTAAGCGGGGGGGGGAGGGGACGCTGGGCTCATCCCCGGGAGCCCCTCCTGCGGCCGGGTCAGCCCGCCGGCAGGGGGCGCTGACCGAGCCGCTCTCTCTCTCTCCCGGCCCCAGTACTGCATCTGGACGGACGGCCTCAACGCGCTGCTGGGCAAGGACATGCTGAGCGACCTCACCCGCAACGACCTGGACACGCTGCTCAGCATGGAGATCAAGCTCCGGCTGCTGGACCTGGAGAACATCCAGATCCCGGACGCGCCGCCCCCCATCCCCAAGGAGCCCAGCAACTACGACTTCGTGTACGACTGTAACTGAGGGCGCCCCCTGCCGGGCCGCCCCGCCCCGGGGCCCCGCTGGACTCAAAGACGGCCTGGACCGCCGGGAGCGCGCGTGAGAACGCGGCGGGGCCCTCCCTGCCCTCCCCGCACTCCCTCCCTGCCCGCCCCCGTGCCAATCAGCGGCCGTCGCCCTCAGGACTTGGGCTCCGCCCACCTTCTCACTGCTGGCCCAGGACGGACGGGCCCTCCCCGCCGAGGGACGCCGAGGGCCCGGCCCGCCCCCGCCCGGCGGCCGGAGCGCCCGGAGGCAGAGGGGGGGAGCGGGACCGTCGTGGCCCTCCCCCCCCGGCCTCCCGCCCTCCCTCCTCCGGCTCCGCCCCAGAGTTCGATCCCAGAGGATGAAGCGCTGGACTCGCCCCCCGGCTTCCGCCCGGCCCCGCCCCCTCTCCTTCCGACGCATTCTAGGCCCCTCCCCTTTCCGCAGCTTCCCTCCAGTCTGTTAACTCAAAGCACAAATCGTGAAGCCCTAGTTGTGGTCTCCCTCCTCCTATCCCTCCTCCTCCTTTCCCTCCTCCTCCTCCTCTTCCTCCTCCTTCATCTTCCTCTTCTCCTTCATCTCCCCTTCTTCCTCTTCTCCTCCTTCATCTCCCCCTCTTCCTCTTCTCCTTCATCTCCTCCTTCTCCTCCTCCTCCTCCTCCCTTCTCCTCCTCTTCCTCCTTCTTCATCTCCTCTTCTTCCTCTTCTCTTTTTCCTCTTCCTCCTTCATCTCCCCTTCTTCCTCTTCTCCTCCTTCATCTCCCCTCTTCCTCTTCTCCTTCATCTCCTCTTCTTCCTCTTCTCTTTTTCCTCTTACTCCTTCATCTCCCCTTCTTCCTCCTTCTTCATCTCCTCTTCTTCCTCTTCTCTTTTTCCTCTTCCTCCTTCATCTCCCCTTCTTCCTCTTCTCCTCCTTCATCTCCCCCTCTTCCTCTTCTCCTTCATCTCCTCTTCTTCCTCTTCTCTTTTTCCTCTTACTCCTTCATCTCCCCTTCTTCCTCTTCTCCTTCATCTCCCCTTCTTCCTCTTCTCCTTCATCTCCCCTCTTCCTCTTCTCCTTCATCTCCTCCTTCTCCTCCTCCTCCTCCTCTCCCTTCTCCTCTTCCTCCTTCTTCATCTCCTCTTCTTCCTCTTCTCTTTTTCCTCTTCCTCCTTCATCTCCCCTTCTTCCTCTTCTCCTCCTTCATCTCCTCTTCTTCCGCCTCCTTTTTCTTTTTTCTCTCTGTCTCTCTCTTCACTCCCCTTCCCTGTTTCTCCTCTTCTGCCTCCTCTCCTTTCCTCTTTCTCTCTCTCCCTCCTCTTCTCTCCCACTTTTTTCTCTTTGTATCTGTCCCCGTATTTCCCTCTTCCCCCCCTTTCTGTGCCCTTCTCTCCGTCCCTTTCCCCCCCCTCTCTCTGTTCTTTCCCTCTCCGTGTTTCTTTCCGCCTTTCTGTTCTAACACCCTGTGGCTCCCCCTCTGGGCTCTCTCTGTCTCTGTCTCTCTGGCTCTCCCTCTCACACGCACACTCACACACACACATACACACGAGTGTGTCTGCACTCGCACACACACACGCACACAGACCCACACATTGACACACGTGTGTGCCCGCCCTCCCTTACCATGACTAACCTAATACCTCCCCTCACAACCGCCCAGGCCCTTCTCGCGAAACCCCTTCTCCTAGGTTCCTCCGGCCTCAGAAACCATGAACACCAGTTTACATCGCTTAATTCCAGTGTTAAGATCTCGAGGTTTTATTTTATTTTTACAAAAGAGTCTAACATTTTTTGCCAAACAGATATATATTTAATGAAGAGAAGATATACATTAATGTGTGTACTTTTTGGAGGATGGCTTTTTTAATTATTTCCATTCCAGACATTTCCCTGAGAATAACATCCCCTCTCCCACTTGCTGTGTAAT
This sequence comes from Sarcophilus harrisii, assembly GCF_902635505.1. Lineage (NCBI taxonomy): Eukaryota > Metazoa > Chordata > Mammalia > Dasyuromorphia > Dasyuridae > Sarcophilus > Sarcophilus harrisii. The sequence continues at coordinate 4,042,571 of NC_045426.1, read as the reverse complement.
AAAATCTGAGTTGTGACGAGCCGGGGAGCGTCTTCCTTAGCAGCCCGGGGAACTCGGGCCTGTCGGCCAGACAGTAGCCCAGGAGCCGCTGGCACCCAAGACTGGCACAAGGGCAATAGGAAGAGAGTGGGGGGGAGAGGAGCTGGCCCCTCCCCACCGAGGGGCGATTAAGGGGGTCTGAGAGAGGGTCTGGGGCCCTCGATCGGGTTAGTGGTGACTCCAGCACTTTAATAGAAGGATGGCCATTTGGCAGGCTCTCTCTTAGAGCGACCCTCCTAAGCGTGTGTTCAGAATCAGGTCCTCGGTGTGACTGGCGAGCGATTGATGAGAGGTGGGCTTTGCAGAGAGAAGGGGGCCCTCCACGGAGGGGCTGAGAGTGACATCACGTCACTATCCCTGTACCCAGAGCACCCCCAGCCAAATGTGTCTGCCCCCACCCAAGCCCCATTGAGTGGGATTCAACCTTGTAAGGTTGGGTTGGGGTGGATGGAGGAGCTCAGTTCAGCTTTCAGAAACTGGGGCCTTGAAATGAGGATGGAGAAAAGGGGGAATCTGAGTCTCCCCAAATCACTGATTATTAATCATTTCTCTCACCCGGAAGCCGTGTGATCGGGCCCCCTGCCAGCCTGAGAGCAGAGGAGTCCCTAGGGACAGACGGGTGATGATCACCCCGGTGAGTGGGTCTGGAGTACTTGATGAACTTTGCCACTGCCATTTATGGGGACTGAATTGTGCCCAGGGTGCCCGGGGTGCCCAGGAAGTCTGGTATCTCAGCTCCCCACCCGGGACAATCTGTGACTTCTGACCTGAGGCACTGGGCTAAATCCCCTAAACAGGGATAATATTGGACTAAACCACGGGCGTGAAACCAGATGCAGCCCTTCCTGGGAGACCCCATAGGAAATTAGGCTGGGCCTGCCCAGAGTAACTCCTGATTGATAAGGCAGAGGTCAAAGGCTAGCTCATTTAAACATCCCCAAGCCCTGATTATCTAGTTCCAGTCCTGGCACTTACAGTTCAGCTGCCCATGAATGGGTCTCTTTTTATTCAGGATCCTCCGTTCATTTGTAAAATGAGGGCATTGGGATTGAGAGTCTTGAGTCCCTCCCAGCTCATAGTCTCTATCCTAAGTCCCAGATGGGTCCAGATCTGGCTGGTCTTCTTCCCACTGAAGCATCTTCTATTCAGTCTAAGCGGAGTCCAGATCCGGGGCTTGTGTAAGACGTGGGTGATCAGGGAATGCTTCGTGGAGGAGACGTCACCTGCCAGAGCCTTGAAGGGAAGATGAAGGGGCTTTGGAGACCTTCAAAGGTCTTCTCACTGTGCTGCTCAATGAGCAGGATGAGAAGGAGACAAGATGGTGGGACCATCCAATTTTTGTGTGTGATTTTCTTCTACCAAGGAGAATCGTCTTTGTTCTGGAAAGGGCAAAACATCCAAAGAAGAGGCGTCTGAAATCCAGAAGTGAGGGGGAAACGAGAGCAAGCCGGCAGCCCTTGATTGGTGTAGGTCCAGATGACCTTAGTCCTGGGATACAAAAAGACCACAGGAAATGATAGCAGGGTCACCGACTGGGAGAAGGGCAGAGGAAGCTCGGGGGACTTTTAGATGTCCCACTGAAGGAATGATTCTGGGCGTCTCATGGAGGCGGAGGATCAACTTAGAGCCAGCAAAGCTGAATTATGTCCAGTTGACGTCCAAGTTGCCTCACGGCTGTTAAGCTGAGCTGAGCACAGGCGCTGTCCTCTGCCCGGATTTTAGTGAAGCATTTGGCAAAGCGTCGGACGCAGAGACCCGGGCTGCAGGATGGTACGTCCAGGGGCCGTAGAGCTAGACCCTGGGCTGGACCCTGGAAAGGTCCTTTGTGTATTGAGGTCACCTGGAAAGAAAGCCTTTGTCAGTGACCCGGATACAAGCCAACTGCCATGTGGTACTTGACGCCTTTTTTAAGTGGCACAAAGGAGGAAAGAGAAAAGCTGATTCCCTGAAGTTGGGATGTAAGAGCAGAACACTGGACTCAGTCTAATGAGATGACGTGGAATAGGAATAAATGTAAAGCCTGAGAAGTGGGCTCAAAAAACAAACTTCACAAGTCCAAGAGGGATGCAACATGGCGAGATCCCAGAGTCTCCACCCCCTTCTCAGAGTCAGGTTTCTAAATGCATAAAATAAAATACACAGGACTCAGAGGAAACCAACTGTGCCAAAAACTGTGCTCAAAATTGGGTTTAATACTAATTCTAGACCCCCCCCCAAAATCTCTCCATGGACTCTTTGGAAACCCAGGGAGCCCCGGCAAAGAAAGGGCAGCTTGCTGAGCCTTGAAGGAAGCTCCACGTTCTGAGAGGGGAGGTAAGGACAGAGGCCGAGAGGAATGAGGAGGGAGAGATGGGGAGAGGTCCGACAAAGGAGCTAGAGAGCTGGGTCTGGGACCAGGGAGTGGGGAAGGGGCAGGATGAGCCGGGGAGGGAGCTCTGCAGTCCAAGGGAGGACCTGTCAGGAAGGACGGAGCCTCCGCAGCCTGTCAGAGCGGATCATGCGCATGGCGGAGTGCCGGCGTTACACCAAGTGCCCGTGCGAGCACACGCACACACTGAAAGCCTTAGGGGACCTCCCTCCCAACAGCTCCAGCTCCCACAATAGCCGCTGGTTGTCCACTTTGCCAGTTCTGAACCTGTTGTCCAAAGACACCAAAATCCCTCCTTGACCAAGGATGAGATTCAGACTCGGGGAAAATATCTGGCTTGTCCCAGGCCACTGAGCTCACAGATGGTGGAACTCGAACCCAAGTCCAGGGTTTGTTTTGCTGGTATGATCAGAGCCCACGAAGTCTCTGTGACCTGGGTTGGGTGGGAGCTACCTGAGCCCCTACTCTTGGGGGCTACAAACGCCTTGGGACTAACTATTTCCAAACCTCTGCAAAAGGGCAAAAGTTATTTGGGAGCCAATAAATGAAGGGGAAATTTTGATTATTATTATAATTATAATATTATTATTATTTTGATTATTCATTATTGATGCCCCAGCTTCATCCCGTGCCTGTTTTTCCTAGACCCCCTTGCCAATGACCTAGGAGAGCCCAGGGACCATGCCATCCGACCTCAGTCTCTCTAGCAAGGGGCCTCTTCTCTTCCCACCCCCCTCTGCCACCTCAATTTGGACCCTCCTCATCTTTGCTTCTAGTGATTGGAAGAGCTTCTTTCAAGGAGGTGTTTCCTCTGCCTTGAGTCTCTTCCCACCTCAATCCAAAAGACTTCCCAAAAGGACTCTGCTACTCATTAATCCCCACTGGCTCCCTATTATTTCTAGAATCAGATCCAAACTTCTGGGTTATCCTTTAGAACCCTTCAAAATAGGGCTCCGGGCTCCCTCCGCATGCTCTGCAGGGCACTCCCGCCCAGTCGTGCCGGCCTATTTGCTGTTTGTCACACTCTACTCTCCATCTCCCATCTCTGTGCCTTTGGTCAAGCTGCCCTCTCTCCTCGCCTCCCCCTCTTGGAGTCCTTGGTTCCTTTCCAAGCTCAACTCAAGAACCATCTCTAGGAAAGCTTTCCTGATCCTCTAAACTACTAATGTTACCCCTCTGTCCCTTAATTACTTTGTATAAACTTTGTCTTTATTTTTTAATAGCACCTGCCAGGGTTGTTGTAAGGATCAGATGAGATGATTGTAAAGTGCTTAGCCCAGAATAGACACTTATATATGTTAATATATGTTAGTTATTGTTTACCTCTCTATCCATTCATCTGTCTGTCTGTCCATCCACCCATTCATCCATTATCCATCCATCTTCCTATCTAACCATCCATCTATCCATCTGTCTATCCATTAATCCATTCATCTATCCATGGAGAGGGAAGGGAGCATTTGGGAGGGAAGGGTAGGGTGAGGCTCTAGAAATGAATGGAGGGGGGAAGATGCTAAAAAATAAAATAAAAAGAGCTAGAGAGAATTCCAAGCAGACTTCCTCTTCTCCATCATCACGCCTCAGACCGGCCCGCTGTTGTTCCGTAATTTTATTCCCATCTCCAGTGTACATGTTTTTATGCATTAGGTCAAGCTCTCTTTGAGAGAGATGAGAAAAATGGCAGCCCCGGAGGACAGGTTTCCTTCTCCCAAGGATGCGGGAGTGTGGGCTGATCAGAGAGCTCAGATCATTATGAAGATGAAGCTGCCTTCCTTCCCTCCCAAGGTTCCTGGAGCTGGAACGCCTCCCAGAACAGATGGGGCTTAGGAATCTCTTCAAAATGAAGAGAACTACTTGGAAGTCTATATAATCATTTTAAAATCCCTCTTTTTAAAAAGCAGCTTCGGGTCTCTAGCTAAGCAACTCACACCCAGGGTGGTTTCTCAAGGAAACCAGAATCATTTTCATTAACTACAAAATCAAAACAGAACAAAAGAAAACACCCCCCAAAATGGTCAGAAATGCTGAAGTCTTTTGTCCCAGAAATTTGATGGGGTTTTTTGTGGCTTGACTGGAGAATCCCACCGAAAACTTACTGTCCATTTTATCCATCTATCCAGTGGCATCCTGGGAGAGCAACCATCAAACCAGAGCTGGGGAGCAGGGAAGCTTAGAGACATCCAACATGGAAGACAGGAGCTAGGAATCATGGCTGTCCAAGAAGGCTCATAGCGACCACTTAGTCCTTGAAGATTTCCCAGAGTCTAAGAAAGTGTCTCAGGAACGTTCTCAGGGTGCAAGTAATTAGTGGAGCTGTCCCCGGGCTGTTTGTGCCATAGTGTGGAAGAAAAGATATTTGGAAATGAATAATGATCATTAATTTTAAAACATTCTGACTTGGTCTTTCTCCCTGTCCCAGCCACCCAGGCCGGGCCAGGGCATTTTAGCTCATTCTTAGCCAAGAACCCCAGACCGTAGAGAGATTCCCAGTTTGAGAAAAACCAACTCGGGAAGGAGGAGATGGAGCCATAGACTTGAATGGCATCAGAGAGCAAGCCCTGGGGCTGTGAATGAGAGGGGGGCCCACTAGCCTCTGCCACTGTGCCTAACAAAGGGACGCTGCTGACACTCTGGAGTGCCAGGAAAATGGGCTTCCTCCAGCTTCCTTCAGCCCAAGCCTGCCTATGTCCAGAAAGTTTTCCTCTGCTCCCTGATTCTCCAGGACCTGGGAAAGGGGGAAGGGAGGGGAGCAGCAGACGCTCTTCCTCTACTAAGAGCAGGGATCATGGTGTTTTTCTGCTTTCATCCCCAATGCTTACAGGCCTTTGTTATTTCCATTCCCTGTTTCCAAGCATTCCGAAGTAAGCTTCTAGAGGACAGGGACCGCATCACCTTTGTCCCGGCAGCATCTAAAATATTGCTTATTACTGGGTTGAACTGAACAATTTGTTGAAAGAAGGAGAAGGAAGCCCATAAGCCCCAGCACGCGTTTCTGCAGGAGCTACCGGAGCCAAGATTTCCATATTCATCTCGCTAGCACACAAGGACTTTTGATCCAGGGCTGGCACTTCGCTTGCAGCTTCCTGTCTTTCTCCAACTTTCCCCAAGGGTACCTTACCCTCATTTGCATCATTAATGAGTTTTGATTCATTAATCTCTCCTTCTTCATCTAAATATAACCCGGGCCTGGCAGGCTCTGGGAAGTTAGTCACGGCTGTGCCAGGCGGGCGCAGGGCACCTTCTGGGGAAGGGCAGCTCCACGGCCCTGGAAGATTTATCTTGCCAGCGAGCCTGGCTTTAGGTGCCAAATGTGCTCCCAGCCACCAATCTGCTGACGCTTGGAGGGCCCATAATTGATGGCTGAGGGAGGGAGTCGGGGAGGGAGACGGAGACCGGTCAGGATCTCGGGGGAGACGCCGTCACCTGCCGCAGGAGCCGCTTCTCTCCCTGGCTCCCTCCCGGCCCAACTCCCCCCACCCCTGCCCTCGGCAAAGGGCCTCACCCACCTCTGCCCACAGTAACAGCGGCCAAGAACCCCAGTCCCACAAAGGCCTGGAGAGCGCAAACCTCTGCCTTCCTGTAACTCCATCATCCCAGGGGGTGACCACCAGGCCCATGACTCACCCAAGGGGGCATCAAGGAGCCAGGCTCTGGGCTGGGTGGTGGCCCCGGTGCCTGCCCTCGGGGGCTTCTAGTTTAATGGAGGAGACACAGGTATGGACAAAGAGAAACACAAAGTAGATAAGGGAAAATTTGCTGGAAAAGCAGCAGCTGCAAAATCATAAAAGGCTTCCCAGGGACATGATTGAGCTGAACCTTGAAGAAATGAGGACATTTGAGAGGCAGCGCTGACGAGGTAGCATTTTGGCCTGGGGTGAGAACCAGCGCCAGAGTCTGAAGGCTGGGGGGTGGGCAGCGAATCAGAGAGAGTGCCCCGCTGCCAGCTCCCCCTGCCCCCCTCCCCGCATCCCTCTGGGTGACCCCATGTGAGGTGCCGGGAGTCAGAGCATTTGGGAGCAACGGGGATGAGGAAGGAGGGGACTTAATTAAGGCCCCATGGATCCCCTATATCCCCAGTCCTGATCACTCTCCGGAAGGTGCCTTTGGCACAGGGGGTAAGGCCTGGGAGAAGCCCCGCTGGCCTCCCGTGGTTGGCAGGAAGATGCTGACCGGTAGCAAAGGTTCTCAGAAAAATGCTCTGAAAACTAGTCAACAGAGAGCCCAGGGAGAAGCTGTTACAGAACCTGGAGCCTTCGATTCTCCCCAAGGGCACTTAATGAGGAAAAAAGCGAGGAGGCTTCTTACACCTGAGCTAAGAGTGAAGAGAGAGGGGCAGAAAAATATGCTGGGGAGAAGGAGAGGAGGGAGGGAAAATCCACTCCCATAATCGGGGTATGTCTGAGAGAAGCATCTGACACACAAAATGGTCGATGGGGGGAACAGAGTCAGGAACATGCAGAGAACTGGGAACAAACACGTCATTGCACACGGACACAGCTGGGGAGGGGGCCTTAGAGGGACTCACGGAGCTGCCTTTGAGGCAAAACTTGAGGTTCCGAGCAGCTCGCCAGCATGAGGAGGTAAAGGAAGTTCCCGCTAAATCAGGGATTCTCAGCTTTTTGTAGAATGGATCCCCTGGACAGTTAGTCTGGTGCCGTCCGTGGTCCCTTCTCCAAACCATATTCTACAATGCCCAGAATAACATAGAATTACCAAGGACGTTGATTCTGTTGAAATCATCAAAACAGTTTTTAAGTTCACAGACCCCAGGCCAAGAGTCCCTGCTCTGTACAATTGAAGGCCGGGGGGCTACGCCAAGCCTTGGGCTACGGGGCCTTCCTCCGGGGTCGCCCATCCTCTCAGCGGGGGAAGCTTCACTTCCCTCCCCCCTCAGATTCCCAAGGAACACACCCTCGACGTCTGAGACGCCCCCAGAGGAAGGTTCGCCCTCCTCCCCAGACACCCCAGGAGGAGGAAGGCCTGACCCGAGCAACTGACCAGAGCCAAACACTGTGCGGCTCCCTCTAAGCCAGTCGGGTCAGATGGTTCTCTAGGAAAGCTCTTCACTGGCTGAAGGACCCATGGTCTGGAGGAGAGGAGACGAAGCAGAAGGACTGAGCTGGGGGGTCTGCCCTGGAGGTGGGCGCAGGGAGAAGGGGTCAAATCCATGGAGGCCGGAGCCAGAAGCCTCGACACAACTGAGAACGAACCAATAATATTTACAAAGGCCCTACTTGGGAGACTGTTGGTTAACGGGATGGAAACAAATTTTTATTCTGTTTGGAGGAAAAGGCCGAAGGAGGAGCCTTCTGTGGGGATGACCCTGGCCGGGTCACAGAGGCCAGCCCGTTGCCCCAGACTGAGGAAATCTGCCCCCCACTCCCGTGTTCACAAACAGCAAGGTTTCAAAATAGAAATAATCCACACCCAGCTCATCTGTATGAAGAGCATCTCCTCCGAGCCTCCCACTGAACAAGGCCCTTGGAGTCCTGCACCCCAGGAAGTTTCATGATTCTATTTCCCAGATGAAAACACTGAGGCGAGAAATAGCAAAAGTCGAAAGCTACTCTGCGGGGGAGACCCCGCACTCTCCAACTCTCTTTAATACACCTGAGGCCCTTCTTCTGCCTCTTTGCTGTACTTTTCACTAATTAAAAGGCTTAATGGTCATAAACTTACCTGTCACCTGCAGATAGAAAAGGTCAAGAATCTCCAGGGAAGTGACATGTCTGTGGACGGAGGATGGATCAGTGAGAGAAAAACCTGAAACGAGGTAAATGTAAACACACACACATATAAATGTATCCATGTGTATGTATGGGGGGAGAGGAAGGAAGGGGACCTGGCTGGGCTCGTATACCATGAAGCCGGGACCATCCCCTTCTCCCCAGAGGGTCGTTGTTGGTGCAGGAAATCCCGAGTGGAAACAGGACAGAAAGGAACCAAGGGGAAAGGACTCTGAGACACTGACGGGGGGATGGGCTTGTGGGAAGAGGTTCGCTCAAGCTCCCCTGGTGCAGGTTTTGTGGGGCGTTTTCAAGACTATTCGGAGGAAAGACAGGCCACAGTCGTCCTCGGCGGAGTGAACAGCTCAGAGCAACAACAGTGATCCACAAGCTCTTCCCTCACACAACTCCTGAGGTATGTAGAGTGTTATTATCCCCGCTTTACAGAAGGGGAAACTGAGGCATGCGTTGGTGAAATTACTTGTGCACAGTCAGTCAGACAATCAGGGAGCATTTAGGCTCACAGCTCATGCCAGAGCCGGGACTTAACCTGGGTCTCCCGAGTCCAGTGACCTTTCCACTTTACCATGACATAAGTGAATGAGGCAACATGAATGTGTGTCTTCGAACAAGCAATGGATCAGCACTTACAGAATACAGGTCAGCTGGCAGGGGACATGGGCCACGAGGTTCTCGGGGTGAGAAGGGATCTTATGGAACAAGAGGGGGCGGAGATGGGGGAGCGATGGACTCAAAAGTGCTCCAGGGCCAAGGGGGAGGAGGACCACCCAGGGAAGTCCGAGCGACGGCTGCTCTCTGCAAGGTTTCCCTTCTAAATCTCATTCTGAGCAGGGGATTTCACGGTTCCTGTCAGTGCATTTCAGGGGTGTTGGAAGACTCAGGTTGCTGCTGGATGGGGAGCTCTTACTCCCTTCCAAGCTTTACCTAAATGTCGGTTGTGATGGAGAGATGGCAGCTCACACCTTCCCTGGCTGTTGTCTACATGGCCGTGCCTGTGGGGATGGGAGTGTTCTCCCCTCAGAAGGAGATGAAGCTTCTCAGGGCGGCAGCGAGGGCAGGTCCTGCCTGGAGAGACACGGGGAGCCCTGAAACCCAGAGAGAGCTCACTGCCAGGGTGGCTACAGGAGGGCTCGGGGGACCCCCAGGCAGGGCTCATGAAGACAGAATCACTGCGGGGAAATCGAGTCTGTGTTGTAACACAAGATGATTCTTGGGTGTCTGAGCAGGGGAGGTGGGCAACTGATGACCCCCTTCAAAAGCCCAGGAACAATAGCTCAAATGAATGATCTCCGCCGGGCAGGGGCCCCCACAACCTGGCTCCCCCCTCCCTTCGAAGCCTCATTTGACCCTTCTCCCCCCCAACTTCCTCCAAAGTTTGCCATCTTCTCCCATCCCCACTCCCAAGGCCGTCCATCTTCAAAGGGAATCCCTGGGGCTCTAATGACCAGCCCAAAGGATCCATCTCTGGGGCTGGCAGTTTTCAGGTGGGTGGGAGAAATAGTTCTGTCTGATTTTAGCTCTCGGCCCCCTTGAGATCACGCCATGAGCTGAGTGGGACTAGAGTTATAGGGGTAATTATTATCCTTATTATTGAAGGAGGAAAGATGTCTTCATCATCCTCCTCCTGTTCCCCCGTCCCAGTGTGCACCGGGGCTCTCTCCTGGCCCCTCCTCTCCTCTCTCACCCCATCCCATGTTCACCTCCTTCATCCTCATGCTTCGAGTGACTGCCACTGGCCACACAATCCTCAAATCCACATAGAGCCCCAATATTGGAGATGTTTGTGACTAAAGGGCTTAGGGAAGAGATTGGTTGATTTTCTCATATCCGTGGCTTAACACCCTAAGCCAGAAACATAATATTTGCTCTTCCCTTCCCACAGAGTATTGGGATTAATTCCCACTCCCTCCCCTTGCCCCAGTTATAAGCACATAATTCACTATATTTCAAGGGAAAGTTTTATTACAAGGACAGAAACAAAAGAGTGACCCTTAAGTCCCAGATGCTTCTGTAACTCCCAGTCAATCTCTCTTTAAAAATTTTTTTTTGCCATTAAGGTTAAGTAACTTGCCCAGGGTCACACAGCTAGGAAGTATTAAGTGTCTGGGGCCAGATTTAAACATGGATTCCTCCTAACTTCAGGGTCAATTCTCTATCCACCTCCCCTGGTCAGTCAGACCCTCAAGGACAAGAGGTCTTGCGATGGATCCCTTCAGCCAGGTTCTGCAGGGAGGCGTTTTTTCCTGGGTATTTCCTGATGGTATTTAGTGAATCGTGGGCTGCCCTCCTGCAAGAGGTATCCGGGGCAGCCCCAGCTCTCTGGAGGATTCACCCACAGGACACTAATCTCACCCAGATCTGACTCAAAGTCCAAGTCCGGTCTAGAGAAATGGTCAGGCTACTCCAAATGTCTTAGGGCAGCCATAAGCTTTAATAGCACTAAGGCCTAATGGAACGTGCTCGCTTTCTAATTACGGCTTTTCTCCCAATAGGTCCTCCTGTTTGTGGAAATCTGAGCTTGCCTGAGGTACAACATTAGGATGGGTCTTCTTGATTATGAAAAACTCAAATAGAAACGGTATTCACCCAGGACGCTACGCCCCAGTTTTTATTGAAATGGGGATAAATGAATAAAATGATAAAAAAAAAAGCATTTATTAAGCATATACTATGGGCTAATCTCCAGAGATACAAGTCAAAAAGCAAGATAATCTCTGTTCTCAGGGGTTTCACATTTTAATGGAGACAGACACCAGATACTCGAGGTTTCAGGGCAAGGCAGATCCAGTCTCTTCCACCATGTCTCCTTTGAATTTCCTTCCTTTTCTTAGTGACCTCTCCATCCTCCAGGCACTCAGGTTTAGGACCTTGGAGAGCTCTCCGATTCTTCCCCCTCACTCTGTCTCACAGGTCATCATTTGCAAATCTTATTCACCCTCTTCTTAGCATTCTCTGGACTCATGGCCAACCCTGCAGCCCAGGTCAGGCCCTCATCACCTCTCACCTTAAGAAATAAAAAGTTCTTATGCTCAAAAAGTTATCACACTGTGCATACCCTTTGATCCAGCAGTGTTACTACTGGGCTTATATCCCAAAGAGATTATAAAGAAGGGAAAGGGACCTGTATGTGCACGAATGTTTGTGGCAGCCCTTTTTGTAGTGGCTAGAAACTGGAAACTGAAGGGATGCCCATCAGTTGGAGAATGGCTGAATAAATTGTGGTATATGAATATTATGGAATATTACTGTTCTGTAAGAAATGACCAACAGGATGATTTCAGAAAGGCCTGGAGAGACTTACACGAACTGATGCTGAGTGAAACGAGCAGGACCAGGAGATCATTATATACTTCAACAACAATACTATATGATGACCAGTTCTGATGGACCTGGCCATCCTCAGCAACGAGATCAACCAAATCATTTCCAATGGAGCAGTAATGAACTGAACCAGCTACGCCCAGAGAAAGAACTCTGGGTGATGACTAAAAACCATTACATTGAATTCCCAATCCCTATATTTTTGCCCACCTGCATTTTGGATTTCCTTCACAGGTTGATTGTACAATATTTCAGAGTCTCATTCTTTTTGTACAGCAAAATAACGGTTTGGTCATGTATACTTATTGTGTATCTAATTTATATTTTAATGTATTTAACATCTACTGGTCATCCTGCCATCTGGGGGGGGGTGAGGGTAAGAGGTGAAAAATTGGAACAAGAGGTTTGGCAATTGTTAATGCTGTAAAGTTACCCATGCATATATCCTGTAAATAAAAGGCTATTAAATAAAAAAAAAAAAAAAAGAAATAAAAAGTTCTGATTCCTCTTTGAGGAGCGAGTCTCATTTTGAGAAGACCACAGAGTGATCTGAGCTGCTTGGGATGTTAAACTGGAAATGGATTTTTGTTTTCATTACTTACTCAAAGGGTTGTTTATCAGAAAGGCTGCCCACCGTTCAAGGGACAAAGTTTCCATCTCTTCCTTGATGTTCCTATTTTAAAATGTTCACATTGTACCAAGTTCTTTTTTTTCCAAACTGTTAATGATAATTGATAGTCTGTTCTCTTAGAATGTCTAAGAACCTGTGAACCTTATCTTTGGGAAGAGACAGCCTGCTATTTTTCTGTCTAATAATTTCAGCCTCTTCCAGTAAAGGCTTGTTCTTGATCAATTTGATGTTGTGGATTTAATTCCTTACAGGTCAGACCATAACAATTGCCTCCTAATTTGTGTTCATGTTCCCAGCCTCCAATCTCTCCAGTCCACCCACCATATTGCTGCCAATATAATCATCTTGAAGCCTAATCAAGTCTCTCTCCTCAGAAATTTTCCATAACTCTATTGCTTCCTGGAAAAACTCTATACTCTCTAGCCAGACTCATAAGCCCCTCAAAATTTGGTTTCAACTTTTCTAGACTAAGTTCATTTTACTGCCCTCATGCCCTCTCTGTTTTAGCCCAAGCAAATGACCACATCTCTTCTTTTTCCTACCTCAGAGCATATATATATATAAGCCTTCCATGTTGTCTGAAATGCAGGTCCCCTCCTCATTTCCAGGGCTCAGAGGACTGGTGACCTCCTCAAGCGAAAGCATTCTGTCCCTCTCCAATTTCCTGGATCACCCCTTGAGCTCTGCCTTGCCCAGTTCCCCTTCCACTATGCATTATACTTTTCAGTGTGAGAGTCTATCTCCCCTAGCAGTTTGCAAACTCCTTGAGAGCAGGGCTTGGGTTGGTTCATTGTGCTCAGTATCCAGCCCAGAGTCTACATCTACATCAATGCTTCAAGGATCTGAAATTCTGGCCGTGTGGACATGTCCTTCGCCAATACAGATCTTAGCTCTTTTGTGTCTGGACCGTTCCATGTTGTTGTGTTCCAAACTCCTTGGTCACCTGGACATGAGCTGCTTTGAACTTGGCTGCTCCAAGGATAGTGGAAAAGCTTGGAGGGTGTTCCGAAGTCCTTCCGGCTGGTAGGCCCTGCCAGAGCTTGGGGTTTCTTATTATAGTCTCTAAGAAATGAGGGTTGCCTCGTGATGCCATAAAGAGTTAGAGAAGGACATTGGTGAAAGGCCCTTCGCCATCCTTCCTTGTATCTTCACAACTGCATTCTTGAGAACTTTCTAACCCTCCTGGACTGAATACTCTGTAAAATCTTGATCCATGATATCCCGCTTTCCTCCCTTTGATTTCACTGAAATCCTACCTCCCAAAATTGTGGGTGCTTTTCCATTGTTTTTCCATAAAGGGAATATTGCTTGGCTCACCCTCCCAGAGCCAGGTGGGGAAGAGTCTCCTCTCCAGTGCCATAGGATCAAGAACCCACATGTTTGGTTTCATTCACTGACTGTGTCCCAGAAATATTTAACCATTTAAACCACTCTCATCTCTGTGTTGAATGGGATCAGACTTAGTAGGTTTTCTACATAGCATTATTGCCAACGACTTCTCATTTCAAGGTGACATCTATGCTGAATGAATCCTTCTCCCAAACACTCCTGGGTCTCAAAGGACATTTTCCAAGTCTTGGAGGCATTGATGCTGCACTGGGGGCATCGATGCTGCACTGGGGGCAAAATCTGACATGGACTTGAACTTTTAGGACTCCAAGCCTAGATGCCTCTCTGGTTTCTAGTAACTTGTTCTCCTGAGGACCTTTCAAAAGCCACAAGATTGGAGTTTCAAATCTCTTTCACCTAAAAAAGAGGACCTTTGGTAAGAAAAATAAATATTAAAGCAAAGAACTAGGGTAACATGTCAGAAGGGAGAAAATACAATACTTCTCCTTTCACCATATGGCCTCTCACTGGACGCTATTGGTAGAGGGGAGAACCAAGATTCTGACTAGCAAAGGTACCTCAAGTTCTGGCTATATAACTAATCAAAAAGTCTTCTTCTACTCAGTCTCATGTCCTACTCATGTGGACAGCAGCTCAGTTACAGAACATCTACACATGCTTCATTGTCTCTCCAAGAACTTCCATTATGAGTCTCCCCATCCAAGATTCCCATCCTTTCTACCTTAGAAAATAGTTGCTCCCCCTTATAAGAATCAGATCCAGAATAAAATTTCAATGTGCTTGGTTCCCTCGCTTTACAAAAGGCTCAATTATGATTAAGGCAAGTTGAGCAATGGTTAGCCACTCGACCCTGTGCACTGCCCTGTGTTCTCCTTCCCACATCTAGACAACAAAACTTAATATTCCAACAGGATGCTTAGAGAAAACTCCAAGAGGTGCCTGGATAACCGAGGTCCCCTATTACAATGAGAGTTTGCTTCAGTGGCAGGTTAATGATCTGTTTCCTGAAACTTATCATCTGGTTCATCTTTCCCCCTTGATAGTCTCTAGTATCTACCAATGACAAAATAATTTGGCATAAATCTTCACCTGTATCTTTTCTACAGAGCTATGTGATGTTGGGGAAGTCACTTATTCTCTATCTCACTTTCTTTCCCTGCTATAAAATGAGGGGTAGTATTTAATGACCTTGAAAGATTCTTCTAGTCCTAAATTAATAATCCTATGGAGTCCCAAATCAAAAGTTCCCTAAACTTGACTCTATAAAGTTCTTTTGAGTCCGTAAAGTCCATTCATCTACATCATCCCATTCAAGCCTCGCAATAGCTCACTGTAGATATTGGGGATCATACCCTTTTTTTAGATGAGAAAACTGAAGTTCTGGGATGGAGGCGAGGGTTAAGGGTTACTCAGGATTACAGAAATGGTGTCTGAGACAGAATTTCTAGGAATCTAGGTGTTTCTGACTGCGATTCTGCCATGGACTTTCTATCAGAACATGTTTCCTTTTGATTGAGGTCAGTTCTAATGACCTTGTGATGTAGAGAGCCATCTACAGGCAGAGAGAGGATTGTGGGAACTGAGGGTGGATCATAGCACAGCATTCTCACTTTTTGTTGTTGTTTGCTCGCATTTTATTTTTTATCTCATTTTTTCTGATCTGATTTTATTTTTCTTGTGCAGCAAGATAATTGTATAAATATGTATGCATATATTGGATTTAACATATATTTTAATATGTTTAACATATATTGGACTACTTGCCATCTAGGAGTGGGGATGGGGGGAAGGAAGGGTTTTGCAAGAGTTGATGGTAAAAAATTATCCATGCATATGTTTTGAAAATAAAAAGCTAGAGGGGAAAAGTCAGAACAGAAGTGAGTGCAAGGGATAATGTTGTAAAAAATTACCCAGGCATGGGTTCTGTCAATAAAAAGTTATAATTATTTTTAAAAAAAGAAAAAAAAAATAAGAAGCTTTAATTAAAAAAGAGACTATGTCTCCTTTAAATGCCCATCACCTTTCTACTTCAGGTGCACTGACTTTAGCATGAGCCCATCATCACAATCATCACCACCATGATCATGGATGTACCACATAGTGAAGCTGGGGACTTATTAAATTACCCTCAGCCTGTCTTCTGGCTGTATCTGCTCATTAGCTGACAAGGCACCTCTCAAAGAGTGGATAGAGCAGAGACAGGGAAAAAGGGTTCCCAGGGCCACCTCTGACACTAACTCGCTCGGTGACCGTGGCTCAGTTCCTCCCCACTCTGGGCTTCGTGCGCCTCATCTGTATGAGGAAAAGGTTGGACTAGACAGCTTTGAAGGCCCTTCCAGCTCTGGATCCTACAAATTGCATTTGTACCCCGAGGCTTCTTTGTCAGAAGTCAGCGCTGACTTGGTATTGATGATTTCCCAGAGCAGACCATTACACAGAGCCCTGGGAAGGAGAGTCAGAATGCTTGTTGGAAGTCTAAAACCCACAAGGAGAGTCTGATTGATGGGTTGCAACAGAAATAATAACCAGCCAAAAGAGATTCCCCGGAGGGGACTCCACAGGACTCAGCCCTCACATTTCAGCAACAAATCTGAACCAGTGACTCAAAAGAGGCTTAGAATGAATGGGGCCTGTCACCAAGGAGGCACTTACCAAATATTGATTGAATGAATGAATGAATGAATGAACTTGGAGCCACATTGGAAACAGGACTGAATATGCATGTGATGGGTCACAAAAAGGGTCATATCTTGTTCGTTAAAGAAAATAATAGGACCTTCATCTGAAACAGCTGGATTAGAACTCATGCCAATTTATCTTAATCTCACATATTCATGTGTTGTATTGTTATGTTTCAGTCATTTCCCAAGCAAAATCTAGTTCTCTTTCCTCCTTTTATTCAACTTTGGCCCTAGTTCTCTCTCTGCCTACAATGCCTTTCCAACATAGACCCACTAATGCAACAACTTGTTGTATTCCCCATTCTAAGCAAGTCTAAACCAAAGGCCTTCTTTACTCATTTGTGGTTTTGATTCTTTGTGAACTGTAGGACCCATCTCTTGATGGTGGATCCGTAAGGCGGCTCTGTAGAGTCTGGGGTCTCCATTCCATCAGCTCAGCACATTCACAACAGCGGCTCCTGAAGGATCTCACCATCCAGACGCTCCTTCCCTGACTTAGATTGTGCTCAGGCCATTCTCCATGACCAAGATGAACACTTTCCATAGTTTGCATCTATGACGGTGATATTCAAAGGATGGCTGAATAAAGGCCTCCCTCTCTTTGTCCCACTTTATTGTGGCCTCATCCCTCAGTTATTGGAATATTTACAGAGGAAACCTAATGCTGGAGGGGACCCAGCAATCCCAGATCTTGCTCTCCTGACTCAAATACGTTACTGAACTCCACAAACCCAGAATTCAGTGGAAGTTAATATTCACTACAACTCTTAGTCAAGGGTCTGACTGTAAAGAAGTGATCTTCTCTGGAAAATTGAATCCAATAACTCCCAGTTCATCAAGGATGTCCTAGAAGTAGGTTTTAGCTGTTTCAAGGAAAAGTTTAGGGAGATGAGAAGTAGATTTCTCTGCTTGTGCTTTACCAGTTACCTTTCTTGGATAATTTCTCATGCTCTCTGTGATCTCTCCCATTATTTAGGGATCTTCCCCCTCTTTGAGATCCTTGGGGGTCCATAGATGATAATGACAAAAAAGAAACTGGATAAATAGATGGGTAGGTAAGTGGGTAGATAATGGATTTGTGGAGTGCTCCCTCTCAGCCAAGCACTGAAGACACAAAAAACAAGACAGTTCTTGCTCTCGGAGAACTGACACTCTAACGAGGGGAGGGTGAGTGGGGGACCCCCAAAGGCAGACCTGAGAGGAAGCAGCTGGGAGAAGAATGAACTGTTTTCTTGTTCGACACATAACCTGGAGCTGTTTTCTCTCTAGAGTAGATTGGCTAGCACCACAATAACAAGTAACCAAGAAGGGAGAAATCCTTCACTCACTCTGTTGTTTTCTCTTCCAAGAAGTCTGGAGAGTGGGAAGGAGGAGAAATTATGATCAACAGGGAATGGAGGCTGAAGAGGGTGTCCCAGCGCCCCAAGGATGCTGCAGAGGTGAATGCTGTGCCATTGTCAGGGGTATCTGGAAGGTCACAGGGACAGGAGAAGGGCCACAGAACTGAAGAAGGACCGATATTATCCCTTGTTTTCAAAACAAGAGGGAAGAGAAGAGAAGAGGTAGCCCAACATTCAGTAAGTGACTCTGGTTTCTGGCCAAAGCGTGTGATACATTATTAAAGGGCTGTTCAGTGACCCCCAGAAAAGGAAGCAGCGATCACCAAAAGCCAGCGCAGCTCCTGCGAGGAGAATTACGGGACAAGCCCGTCGCCTTTATGGGCTGCCTTTGTATGACTGGCCTTGATTTCTTCTTCCGAGCCAGTCTTTTGTAAATAACAGGGACGTGGGGTAAACAGTAGGGAGGCGAATTAGGAGCTGCCTGAATGGCCAGAGCCAAAGGATGGAGCCATGTCCGCTAGGAGATTTCTAGCCGAGCGCCCCGGGGATTCGAGTTGGTCCCAGGCTATCCGACAGTTTGGACAAAGGCGCGCCCTCCACAATGGGAAGATGGCCCAGAGCCTCGAGGGACAGCTAACGCACTCACTGGCAGAGTCGTGATGGAAAATGGCTTTGACAGGCTAAAACACGGAATCGAACTAGTAAGAGAAAATCCAAGAGGGAGGAGCACAATGGCTTTCATTGACAAGATGGAGGAGGGACGGGAAGATAGCATGAAAAAGACCTGGGGGGTTAGTGGACTTAAGTGGGGTTTAACCCCCTGAGCCAGCAGCGGGCTACGGCCCCCAGGAACGCAGCGCAATCTTCAGCTGCGCCGGGAGAGCCGGATTCTGCCCTGGGCACCATGTTGGAGGAGTAACCTCGGTCAGGGAAGAGCTTCTGCACAAACGTGATGGGCCGGTGCAGATTCGAGCCCACGCTGTTCTTGTTGGTCCTCATGGGCGCTTTCTTTGGGCACCACCGATACAGAAGCGTGTTTTGTGTGACCTCATATGTATCATCAATAACCAGTTGCCTTCTTGAGGGGTGAGGGGGCCGCAGGAGGGGGGAAGAGAACTTGGAACTGAAAATTTCCAAAGCGAAGGTGATTTGTTTTACTTGTAGTCGGGGGGCATTTAGCGAATAAAACTAAAACAGGTCCCGCGTGGCCCTTTAGGTTCCGGAGCCACATCGGGCATTGGCCTGGGACGCTCAGGACGCGGCCGCGTCTCATGGTCGGTCTGCTCACAGGAGAAACCCATTGAGGTTGCTAAGGAAATGGGGCTGCACAGGAGGCCAGCTCCCGTGGCGGACGTTTTCTCCCAGGGGACGCTGCTCTCGCCCTAGCCCGGGCCCCAACCCCCCTCGCGCTCGCAAACCCACATCCAGTCATTAGATGGCAACCCCCGCCCCTTAAGTTGTGAGAAATCTCTGCGTGATCCTGGGTCCTTAGGGAGAGGCAAGAAGCGGGGAGGGAATCTCAGGGGTCTAGAGCAGAGTCAGAGGAGAACTGCTGTTCTTGGGAGCAAGGGCAGGGGGTGGGAGGCAAAAGGGCTGGTGAAGGGGGGATGAGCCACGTGCGCTCAGCCGGAGACAGGTAAAGAGACCGCTCAGCGTCCCAGGCCTCTGCAGCCAGAAGATCTGAGGAGGCTGGACTGGGAGGAGGCTTTGATCACCATGCTCTACTCCAACCCCCTCAACAACCCCGGTGGCTCCCTGTCACCTCTGGGGTCCAATATGTACCCCTCTGATTGTGTGTATGTGTAAATATATTTTGTTGAATATTTCCCAATTACTTGTTTAAACGTTTTTAATATTTATTTTTTAAATTTCAGATTCTCTCCTTATTTCCTGTCATCCCCCCTCCTTGAGAAAGCAAAAAAAAAAAAATTAATTCAACGAAATGTGAAGTCAGATAAAATATTTTTGCATATTAGCCATGTTACAAAAAATCAAAAACAAGAAAAATAAGATGAAAGAACTATAGTTCAAACTGCACTCAGGGTTCATCAGTTCCCTCTCAAGGGGCAGGAGGGAAGGCTTTTTTTTCCTCATGCAGCCTCTGGAACTGTCACAGATTGTTTGTATTGATCAGAATAATCACATCCTTAAGAGGTGATCATCACACAATCTTGCTGTTTCTGTGTTCAATGTTCTCCTGGTTCTGCTCAGTTCTCTTTGCATGAGTTCATAGAAGTCTGTCCAGGTTTTTCTGAGAGCATCCTGCTCGTTATTTCTTATAGCGCGACAGTGTTCCATCACAATCACAAACCACGCCTTGTTCAGCTATTCCCCCCATTGATGGGCATTTCCTCCATTTCTAATTCTTGGCCACCAGAAAAAAAAGCTGCTATCATTATTTTGGCCACTGGAGGTCCTTTTCATTTTTCTCTGGTCTCTGGGTTACAGACCTAGACATGGGCTCTTTGGATGAAAGGGCATACACAGTTTCATAGTCCTTTGAGCGTAATTCCAAAGTGTCCTCCAGAATGGTCAGATTATTGTGCTACTCCATCAACAATGCATTTTGGTCCCAGTTTTTCTACATCCCCACCAGCATTTTCCTTTTCTGTCATGTCAGCCAATCTAAGAAATGTAAGTACCTCCCAGTGGTTTTAATTTGCATTTCTCTAATCAATAGTAATTTAGAGCATTTTTTATGTAACTATAAATAGCTTTGATTTCATCTGAAAACTGCCTATTCATAGTCTTTGAATATTTATCAACTTGGGACTCTGGATGGCTTTTTAAAAAATTATTTTATTTTCAATTCAGGGAACAAAGCAAGGATTTCTGAACCACAGTACAATAGAAAAAAAAAATGATTGTACATCTACTAAGTGCAACTTGCTATTCCTTTCAAATAAAAAAACAAGTAATTGTTTATATTTCTTTTTTATCCCTACCCTACCCTAAAGATTGCATTCATTAGACTCAAATAGGAATATATGTGTGTATACATACATACATAAATATATATATATATATAATTGTTCTGTACATCCATTTGTCAGTTCTCTGGATGCAGACACCATCCTTCTTTATATGTCCTTTATGTATTTCTAATAATCAAAATGGCTTAGTCACTCAAAGCTGTTTTTTAAAAAATAGCGCTATTACTGTATACAATGTTTCTGGCTGGCTTTTAAAGCCCTTTCTCAAGCTGGCCCACCCCTACCTTTCTAGTACCTTATTACTCTCTGTGAACTCTTGGGGTCTTTGTGGGCTCTCAAGGGACATTTGATCTCCATCCATCCTGTGCCTTTGCACCCACTACCCACAATGTCTCATTTCCATTTATTGACTTCCCTTGCTTCTTCCCCAGCTAAAATCCCACCTTCCCCACCCTCCCCAGCCCTTCTCAACAGGATGGATGTCTTCCATCTTGGAGGATAATTGCCTCAGATTTAGCCTGCCTACCTCCTGATTGCACATTGTTATTGGGCTGTTGTTTCCCCATTAAAGGGTGAGCTTCTTGAGGGCAGGGGCTGGGCTTTAGCCTTTTTTGTAACCTGGTAGTTGGTACACACAAAGTGCTTACTAAATGCTTGTTGCTAAATCCATGAGTGGAGGCAGGAATGATAGAGCGGAGGGGCGGCAGAAGGGCTGTCCCAGGAATCTGAAACTGTTCCCGCTCAGCGACCCAGAGTCCTTCTGCAGCTGCTCATGAAGAGGAAGGAGAGGGAACCTGCCTGGACACTCCAGGTCCCACCCAGCTCCACTTGGGCCGTGGCTGCTTCCAGATGAGCTTGCTGGCCTGTCCCCCCTCAGGATCCTATACCAACAGCCCTTTCCCCTCTGCCCAGAGAGGGACAAAGGTGAAGGACAAGTCAGATGCTTTTAAAGCAGAAAATAAACCTATGCCCCTGCCCTGATTCTCAGTCCAAGAAGCAACGAGAACAAATGCTTGTCCTTGAGACAAGCTCAGAGAGCCATCACAGAGCTGGGAGGACACCGGCCAAAGTGCCTTCCACATCCTGCTGTGCCATCCTGGGCAAACCGCACCCTGCAGAGGTATAATTAGAGGCAAGATGTCTCCTGCCCTGGTGAGGCAAGTTTCCATACCCAGCACAAAACAGGTCCAGTCTCTGCCCTCTCCCCTGTGAATGGGATAAAGGGCCTTCCCAGAGTCCTCGGGTACGTACCATAGGAAATGGGAAAGGGATGATCCCAGAAAAACCCAGGGAAGACCTGTTTGAACTGGTGCAGAGGGCAAGCGGCCAGAGGAGAATTCAGGCCGTGAAAATGCCAGGGCTGTAAAGGGCTGAAGCTGCAGGTGGGGTGCATCTGCAACAGCCAGGGCTGCCAGGTGGGAAATGTACAAAATGAGGTAATGTGTCCAGGTGCCGTATGTACAGAGAAACGCCAGTGGTGATCATCTTTCTTTTTTTTTATTATAGCTTTTTAGTTACAAGATATATGCATGAGTAATTTTTCAGCATTGACCCTTGCAAAGCCTTCTGTGATGATCATCTTTCATTCTTGCTTCTACTACTGCCCAGCCCAGGGCCTTGCACACAGTAGGTGTTTAATTAAGGCTGGGGAATTGTGGAGGATTTGTTTATCTGAGGATGCCGCTCCACCTCTGTCTCCACAGAAAACTAGCAATCGTGGATCTTGATGCAAGAACTTCCTGTTCGACATCTGAAGGAGCCCGATTTGTGTAGGGGCAAAGGAGAACTCTGTGGGAAGAACATCCTGTTTCAAGCTATTGAGATCAGTGCTTCTGGGAATGCAGTTTCAACTGGTATTCAGCAGTTTTGGGAGAGTGCTGTCATTATCCCTTATGGAAAAAGAAACTGGTACTCAGAAAGGTAGAACCACTTGACAAGGTCACACAGCAAATGGCTCAGGTAGGATTTGAATCTAGGCTTCTCTGCTACGAGAACAACACTCTGTTTGCTACATCAGTCTGTCGTTTTCTAAAAGCAGTCCCTTACTTTAGATAATTTGACTTGTGCTGGAACAGGGGGCTTCCTAAGTGTTCTTGGGTGGGGATCTAGGAGTGAACCCCAAGCAGCCTTTCCTCAGAGGCCGAGAGGCCCAAAAGCCCCTTTCAAGGCACTGAGTGTGTCCCAGGGGGATGGGATGGCGAGACAAAGGCTCCTGTCCTAAGCTCTGGGGATAAAGATACAGCAGGGAGACAGTCCCAGTCCTTGGAGGGAGCTCTTACCCAAAGAGGGAGGATTCACCTTCATGCCAGGAAAGGCCATCAATGCGCAGAGAGGGAAGTGGTAAGGCCCATGTACCTTGTGAAGATGGTACTTGCTCAGTAAAGTTAGAAGCGAGCCCAAGAGCTGGTGTGGAGAGGGGTCTGCATTCCTCCAGTGAGATGGGTGGGGACTGAACATGCAACGGGCTCAAGTGTCTCAAAGAGTTGGGGCACAAATGTCCTAAGTCTGAAACCATCTCTTAGGATTCGATGTTTTTTTTCCAGACCAAAGACCACCATCCTTCCTCCCTCCTAAACTCCATTACTGACATCCAAGCACTTCTCCGTCTAATTAAGTTTCCTCCATGTAAAAGACTAATTTCTTGTGAAAACTTCAGTCTAACTATGAAAAAACCATCAAAATGCATTAAAATCATCATTTTCCAAAGGCTTAAGGAGCAAGGAGAAAATACTAAGACTGGTGCTAAACTCTGATTTACATTGACTGAATCTATTGTTTTGGGGGTCTGGGGTAGAAATATTCTTTCTTGTTTTGCAAACAAGCAAAGACTCTCTGATTTCTGGGGGGGAAAGGTCCTCCTCGACCTATTTCAATGGGTTGGGATGGGTGAGAAAGGGCTTGGGTTCTTCTCCGTCCACAAACATGGCCAAGTCTTGGAGTTATTCATTCTCTCTGTATCAGTTCTCTCTGTTCTGTCTCTCTGTTTCTGTTCTTCTCTCTCTGTATCAGTCCCTCTCTGTCTCTTGTCTTGTTTCTGCTCTGTTCTCTCTCTGTTCTCTGTCCTCTCTCTGTCTCTTGTCTCTGTTCTGTCTGCTAAGCCTTTGAGGGCTTGAGGAAATGTCAGCTGGCATGCACCTGCAGTGTGGGGGCAAAGTCCATTTGGGTGGTGGAGGTGAGGGGTGGGGTCCAGGGTGGACAACAAAAGGGGCTCCCCAGGAAGGAAGGGTGGTGGCAAAGAAGGAGGAAGCCAAAGAAAGAGAAGCTTTGAGAAAGGACTGTCCCCACAGTTGCCTTCCTTCCCTTGCAAGAGTTCTGTCCTCTTTCCTACCCAAGTCAAGGACAGAAATGCTTTGCATATGGCAGACCTTTTGAAGATGTGTTGACAGATGCAACCAAATCCTGGTGTGGGGTTTGGGCAAGCAGTGAATTTTCTGGCCTCAGATTACTCATTTGTAAGTAAGAGATTAGCTTGGCCTACCTCTGTGATTCTGTGACTTGAAGTCAGCCCAAAGAAGGAGGAGGAGCAGCGTCCCAGATGCTCTGATCGGGAGGGGGTGGGAAGAATTTGGTGGAGAAGAAAAGCTGGCCACCTCATGGGTGGGGCGATATGGCCACCCCTGACTCCTCCCACTGTGTCCGGCCCAAGCACAGGCCCTGGGATCATGGGGTCATAGATGGAAAGCAGGCAGAAACATCGAAGGCCGTGAGAAAGAGATGGCTCGAGGGTGAAAGGATCCAGGTCCAAATCTTGCCTCCTGAGACTGGTCACCTCGAACCAAGCACTTCGGAGGGATTCGGACTAGCTAGTCTCTGAGGTCTCCTCCGGCCCTGGTCTGAACCTTTAATCCTTCCACAAGCCACAGTTTCTTCTCTGTGAAATGGGGATTGAATTGGGCTCAGGGCTGGGGTCAGGCACTCCCTGGTGCCCAGCCAAGCCAAGAATGCCCCCCGGACCCTGGGAGGAAGGGAAGTCTCTGACTCTCACTGGATTGCCCTGGTTTTGAGTGGAGTGATCAGGTAGTGCAGTGGATAGAGCCCTGTCCATGGGCAAGAGGACTTTAATCCACGTATCAGCTCTGCTCCTTTCTGCCTATGAGAACATCTTTGTGCCTCAGTTTCCTCTTCTGGAAAATGGAGGGGAGACTGGATGAACTCGCAAGCACCTTCCAGCTCTGGATCTGGGGCCATGCAGTTCGACCCTGGGAGCCTGTTCACGATGGACTTTCTGATAAGTTTGAAATAAGCCTGTTTCCAGGTCAAGCCTGGCTACATTGTAAACTGGGGCTGACCCTGTCCACTACTGCCTGTGGGAGAGCTCTGACCACTCTCTTCAGCATCCTGCTGCAGGCCTGCCTTCTCTCTGATGCCCAAAGGTGGAAAAACCCCTGGCCATTGGACCCTGGCAGCCACCTGCTCAGTATCTCTGAGTATCTTCTTTCTCTATCTCTCTGTGTGTGTCTCTGTCTCTTTATCTGTCTAGCTGTCTCTGTCTCTCTCTTGTGGTCTTTTTGTTTCTCTGTATGTCTCTTTTTATCTCTCTGTCTCTGTCTCTCTCTCTGTCTCTCTCTGTGTCTCTCTCTGTGTCTCTCTTTCTCTCTTGTCTCTCTCTGTTTCTGTCTTTCTCTGTGTCTCTGTCTCTGTGCCTGTGTCTCTGTCTGTGTCTCTGTCTTCACTTAACCATTTCCTCTTTCGAAAACGAAGCCCGCTCAGAGCCAATGAGCTGTGCTGGATGCAGCGCCCACTGCAGCGGCTTCAGGGTTTGACAGGATGTTCAGATCTAATCTTCAGAGAGGAAATTTTCAGTTCTCTGAGGGCGGTTCTTTTTTTTTTTTTTTATTATTATTGCTGTTGTTGTTGTTGTTATTATAACTTTTTATTGCCAGAGCCCTTGTCTGGGTAATTTTTTACAACGTTATCCCTTGCACTCACTTTTGTTCCAACTTTTCCCTCCTCCTCCACCCTCCCCAGATGGCAAAGTCTCTTCATGTTAGAAACAGTATATCCTAGATAAATCATGTGGCAGAAGCGGACACTTCTTCATTTGACAGGAAGAACTGGATTAGAGTGAAATAACCAGGAAGAAACCAAATGCAAACAGTTTCAGTCATTTCTAGTGTTCCTTCTTGGGTGTAACGTTGTCCATCATTGATCTATTGAAACTGAGTTCATCTTTCTCTTGTTGAAGAAATCCACTTCTAGAATCCATCCTCATAGAGTATACTGTTGAGGTATATAATATTCCTGGTCCTGCTATTTCACTCAGCATTGTTATGTGTTCTCCAAGCCTCTCTGTTTTGTCCTGCGATCATTTTGAGAACAGTATATTCCATAATATTCATACCACAATTTATTAGCTTTCTCACTGATGGGCATCCACTCAGTTTCCAGCTTCTAGCCACTACAAAGGGCTGCCACAAACATTCTGGCACATACAGGTCCCTTTCCCTTCTTTAGTGTCTCTTTGGGGTATAAGCCCAGTACTAGCACTGCTGGATCAAAGGGGATGAACAATTTGATAGCCCTTTGGTCATAGTTCCAGATTGCTCTCCAGAATGGTTGGATTCGTTCACAACTCCACCAACAATGTATCAGTGTCCCAGTTTTCCCGCATCCCCTCCAAAAATCGTCATTATCTTTTCCTGTCATCTTAGCCAATCTGACAGGTGTGTAGTGGTACCTCAGAGTTGTCTCAATTTGCATTTCTCTGATCAATACTGATTTAGAGCACCTTTCCATATGGATAAAAGTTGTTTCAATTTCATCATCTGAAAATTGTTCATATCCTTTTGAGGTAGGTTCTTTTTAAAGGTGTGCATGCCCACATACACACACACACACACACACACACACACACACATACACACACACACAGTGAAGACAAAGGCTGACACAGAGCTCTCCAGCAGAGAAGGAGCCTGACTGGGCTGATTTCCTAGTAGCCCAGCTCAGTGGATGTCTCCCTTCCACCCTTTTTCCCCACTGGCCTTCCTGGGGCCATTTGCTCTACTTCCTCTGTGCTCAGAAGGCAAGGGCTTGGAGCAGGTGGAGCCCAAGGTTGGCAGCTCAGTTCCTGGAAAAGCCCCAAACGTTGGTTGGCTGGTTCGCTGGGAAGAAGCAGCCGTTACAACCTACCAAGAGATGAGCACTGTGGGATCGCTGGGGGGACCCTGGTTGTTGAAGTAAATCTGAAAGTGCATCGAGGATTCCCAAAGAGGAAGCTGAGGCCAAGCCCGATAAGAGGTGCCGCGGTGGGGTTTCCAGAAGAAAAGTGGTGACAATGACACCTCGTGAACCATTCAAAAGCCCAACCTTCTGGTCCCAGACTCTGGGAGCTGCGCTGGGGCCTCTGGATTCTGACGGCCCACCGGCCCACCCCATCGCTGCCGACTGGGGGCCCCAAGTCTTGGGGAGGTCACGCTTTTTCCCAAAGGCCAAGAAGCAAGGTGCTGATTCGGGAACCTCAGTGTCTGTCCAGGCCCAGAAGTGGGTCTTCCTGGTTTTGATGGTGTTGAGTTTGTGGTCATTGGATGTGTTGGCATGGAGGTGTTGTATAGGTGTGCATGTGCTTGTGCACGGGTATGTTACTGTATAAGTGTATGCAAGGCTGTTGGAGGGCCCGTGTGCTGTGTGTGCGTGCAAGGCCGTGTGGGTGCACAAATGTGGGTGTGCGGTCCCCCTCTCCTGAGTTCCCGGTGAGCTAAAAGCTGTGCTTTGGCTCCCTAGCCCCTCTCCTGCGATGAAGAGTTCCCGGCAGATACTCCTAGGGGCCAGCCTCCTCTTCCTCCCTGGCTTGGAGAGAACATGAAATATTAGTGAGTTTAACAATCCAGCTGTGCTCCAGTGTCTGGGCACCAATGTGCCATAGGAAAAGAACTGTGACCCATTAACCACTTCTTCCAGATCCATTGATCCCTGGGTTTTCTTAAAGTTAGATGAGTAGACTTCAATGACATTTGCTTAATAAGGTTTTAAGAATCAAATAATTATTGATAATCTCTCTAGGAAATACAGATAACTTTTAGCTTTTAACATAGGATTGAAGAATTCCCTCAGATAGTCCTCTGGTCTCTTTTCTTCCATACATCTTTCCGAAGGTTTCTTTACTTCAGCCAAAATGCTCTTGTGTTCCCTCAGAGCTCAGCAAACTTCCCCTTCAGTCTTGCTCTGAAAAGAGGGCCAATGTCCATCTGTGATTCTGTGCCAGTCCAGCTTGAATTTGGTCATGCCAGCTTCCAGTGGTTTATTCAAACCTCAGGTGACCTCCTTTCTATCCTGCCAGTGATACTGTTGGATGACAGCCAGCCCAAGGAGACTGTAGAGCTCTTAAGAGATCTGAAATCGTTCAAACGACTTCAGCCCAATAATCCCAGAGGAAAACCAATGGCTGAAAACCGATAGTAATTGGTGGACACACAGGACTCATCTAATTCAAATACTGAAAATGGAAAAATGAGGGAAGCCCAGAATTGAAGAGGAGAGTCCCAGATTCCTTGAAATTACTGTCTTTTCAATGACCCGGGTTTCTCTCAAAGACCTGTCTCATCTTCTTGATACTAGTGTTCTCACATTGTCATGTGGCTATGAGTCACCAAACACCAAAGTTTCTGAGAAATGAAACCTAATCACCCCAAAGGCAAAACATGAATAGTTGTTACAAAGAATTATTCACATAACGTCCCTTTATCACCCCAAAAGGCAAAACATGAATAGTTGTTACAAAGAATTATTCACATAACGTCCCTTTATCACCCCAAAAGGCAAAACATGAATAGTTGTTACAAAGAATTATTCACATAACGTCCCTTTTGGGGTGATTCTTGGCTTCATTTGACCGTTAAAAACATGAATGATCGTTAAAAATGTGAAGTCCTTTAAAACAAAGAATTATTCACAAGTCAGGAAAACACAATCCCACTCCCTCAGAGGAGGAGTCAACATTTAAGTTTACACCCCTAAAAGAGCATATAAAAGCTCTCACAGCCTCAGCGAGGAGTCAGTTGAGGAGACTGAGAAGCTAGAGACTGCAAGGACAAGCTGCAAGACCTCTGGGAACCAAGGAGGGAGATAGGCCTCTAAGAAAACTAACCAGGCTGTTTTGGAAGAGACAATAAAGGATTGGATTTTAACTCCTGGCTGCCTTTGAGGTGATTATTACTCAGAACTAAAACTAAGGCTGCCTCCAGAACCTCCCCAAGAAACCTGCTCCCAGAGGATCATCATATTTTAGAAAAGAAGAGAACACTACAGTCATTATTATCATCATCATTATCATTATCTATCATCATTATTATCATACTATCATTGTTATTATTATGATCACTATCATTATTATTATCACTACTATTAGTATCATTGCCACCATTATTGTTATCATCAACATTACTGTTATCATCATAATTATTATTATCATCACTATCATTATTATCATGATCATCATCATAATTATAATTATTATTATGATCATTCCATTATTAATCTATTATACATTACATATTATTATTATTACTTTATAGTATTATTTTATTTTATTATATTTTTATTTTATCATTATTGTCATCATTATCATTATTATCATCATCATTATTATTATTATTATCATTGTCATCATTATTATCATCATCATCATTATTTTTATTATTATCATTATCATCACTATCATCATCAGTATTATTATCATTATCATGATCATCATCATAATCATGATCATCATCATTTTTATCATCACCATCATTATCATTATTATCATCCTTATCGACAACGTTATTATTTTAAGGGTAAAAAAGCCTCTAGGAGCAAAGAATACAGTTCAAGGCATGTGGGAGGACCGAGGATGGAGGTTCGGAGGAGCTTGCAAGTCCTACTTGGAGGTGGGCTTAGCCCAGGAGGTGGTGTCTGACCCCAGGTACCACATCTTCCTCCTTAGTGCTCTCAAAGCCAGCACGCCTCCCCCTCTTCTCGGGCAATCCCATTTTGCCAGGTTCGAGAGGACCCTTCCTCCCATTGGTGGTCTGTCTCGTGGGATCCGGGTTGGGCCAAAGACAGATAAGTGTGGCAACATGGTTGACAAACGGGCATTGAGAGTAGCTCATCCTGCCATCTGGGGAGGGGTGGGGGGAAAGGTGAAAATTGGAACAAGAGGTTTGGAATTGTTAATGCTGTAAGTTACCCATGCATATAACCTGTAAATAAAAGGTTATTAAAAACAAAAGAGGAGTTCAAGAGGAGCTAACAGGTTAGAGTAGTCCTTAGGGGCGCAACAATTATATCATTATCATACATTACTATTATTATCACCATTATTATTGTCACCTTTATCATCATCATCATTATGATCATTATTTCATCATCGTCATCAACATTATGATCTTTTTTCTATCATCTATTCCAATCAATATGATCATTATTATTTTTATATGTGATCATCATCATCATCATTCGTGGTTGTCATTAGTCACAGAACTCAAGTTTGTTCCTCATTTGCAGACTCAAATACAAGTTTCGTGCGTTTCAAGTGGCCTTGGAGTTTGTGGGACGTTGGACCAGTGGGTTCTTAAAACCAATTTTGTCTTTGGTTAGAAGTGTTGCCCCTCTGTGTTGAGCATGCTGGGTGCTTGAAGCCTTCTGCCCGCGACTGTGTTGGGAAGGTGAGTGTCCTCAGTCATGGGGAGGAGCCAGACTTAATGAGACTATGCTGGTCCCAGACTGCTGATTCTTGTCCCCTTGGGCACATCCTAGTCTGCCACTGGCCTCCCATGCCGACCCAAGTTCCTTCTATTTTCCAGGATAACCTCCCAAGGATGGCTGGCCCTGGGGAGGGCAGCAGATGCCCGTGGGACCGCCCCCCTCGCCCCATAGCAGATGCCCAGAATGCAGTTTGCCTGAAAAGGCCTTTTGGTGGGAATCAGGCTGCTGAGGAGTCCCTCATGTAATGAGCCCAGGACAAAGTTTATTGCAGGGAAGAGAGGGACAATGACGTCTGGGGAGGCGTCACAAGGGCCAGTGAGGGGTCGTCTTGACTCTGAGAGCTGAGGGGAGCCCTGTGAGCCTCTGGTTGTGAGTCCAGAGTGCCCTTGTGAGCTAGAAGATCCTGTGAACTTAGGAGAAAGAGCCTTGAGCCAGAAGAGCTGGAGACATATCCTAAAGACATCAAAAATGAATACTCCAATTTTAAAAAATATTTGTTGCCTGTAATTTTGTCTTTACTATAAGATTTCTGCTGATGAAATGGAAAATAGACCTGATGTTCATAGAAATTATTTTTATTTTCTCACTGTTGACATAAAAAAGTCAAATTATCTTTAAATGTTTTGTCCACATGAAAACTTTCAAGGGATGAGCAGAATAAGACCATCCAGTTATACTTAGAAATGAAAAGTGTTACAGTAATAAAATGGCCTTGTTTTGCTGTAGGAATAAAATGACCAAGTGCAATGACTTGACTTAATAAATCATCTTTCCAAAAGTTCTGCTATAGTATTTTTTTAACCATAAACTAATGATTTTCTGTTTTCACTGTTGTTGCATATTACATTAGGTTTGATGAGTATAAATTCCAAAATGTATTGAGTTCAAAGTCAGTGAAATATATTCTATGTTTACAGGTACTTAAATGCCATATTTTCCTGGGAAAATCAAATAAAAGAAAATTGCACTAAAAAAAAAGGAGAAGGAGGAGGGAGGAGGGGGAGGAGGAGGAGGAGGAGGAGGGAGGAGGAGGCCAGAGCTCAAAAGCCTTTTGACATTTAGGGAAGGATGGGCTGAGCTGGTTCGGTTCTGGGAAGGGGATGTTGAATGGGCTGTTCAGAAGGCCAGAAGCCAGAGCTGTCTTTGTGCTGAGCCACAAAGAGGAAGTTAGGGGCCCACTTTGCTTAAGGAAATCTGGGGAGCTGGGGACAGTGGGGACCGCAGAGCTGAGCTCCGGCCTGTGGGGCCCTTGAGCAGCGACCAGCCAAGGACCGACCGGTCACATGGGGTCCAGCCCAGGAGGAGGACAGGAATGAAGAAGCCAGAACCAGACCTGGAGGGGAGCAAGAGGAGGTGGGTGGATTGTCCTCGGCCTCCCCCACTAATCCAGGAGAGGGGGAGCGAGTGC
Organism: Sarcophilus harrisii; assembly: GCF_902635505.1. Taxonomy (NCBI): domain Eukaryota; kingdom Metazoa; phylum Chordata; class Mammalia; order Dasyuromorphia; family Dasyuridae; genus Sarcophilus; species Sarcophilus harrisii. Next base: position 4,011,069 of record NC_045426.1, on the reverse strand, counting down.
CTGTTCCCAGGCTTCTCTTGAGAGAAGGGAGTGTGCTCTAAAACAAGCCTCGAGTGGGCCTCTAGCATCTCCAAAGGGAGGACCGAGGTTTCTGGAGCTCAAGAGGCAGCTCTGAGGGAAGCAGCCTCTGAGGGAGACAAGGATGCTGAGACCCTTGGCCCTGAGACAGGGAGCAGCAAAGGGCCCTGAGACAGGGAGAAGCAGAGGGCCCTGAGACAGGGAGAAGCAGAGGGCCCTGAGACAGGGAGAAGCAGAGGGCAGCCCACAAGAGGAAGTTGAAGTCCGGACTTTTCCAGCTCTGACCTTCTGAATTTCTGGGGAGACTGGTTCCAAAAGGAAGGGAATACTTCTCTAGCAGGTTCCTCTTCGTTCTGATGGAAGCGTCCAAGCCCCAGGAAAACACGCTAGGGCACAGAATCAGAACACGAGGGAACAGGGATCGCCTCATTAACACTAATTTTTTCTTCTTCCCTTGAAGGGAATCCAAATCACAGAAGTGGGGGGGAGGGTGCTTAAAATCTAGAGGAAAGTGCTTTAAAACCTTGGGAGAAAGGTAGAATTTAGGGGAAACAGAAGATAATTCTATTGACTGTTTATAAGCCTCTGTAAGTCTTTTGCTTTCTGTCCTCTTTCCTTGGTGTCCCCAAATGCATTGCTACCATATGAACGAGTCGTGGTATGTTTAGGGTAAAATGAAAGAAACCATGATGAATGTTTTCCTCATCCACTTGATTCTTCAAAGTGAGCAGGAGCAGCGCACATGAGGGGCAAGGAGGAGGATTTGGGGAAATTGTCCTTTCTTTGACTTTATGATAAAGCCTCTAGCCCAGGGCATCCCTGCTCCGGGGCGCAATGAACGTGCTCCAGGCCGGGAAGACATTCAGAGAACATCCTTCTCTTGCTTTTCTCCTTTGATTCATTGAGCTTCCTCTCATGAACTCACTGCTCTTCACTCTCCCTTTCCCTCAGCCTTGTTTCTTGAATTTTGGGAAACCCATTGCTTAGCTTGGAAATGGCCTCTTGCAAGCACCTAATAAGGGGGAGCTGATCAAAAGACCAGAGTCCTGTCTCTTTGTGAGTTAAACAAAACTGTCCTTTTGCTCCTTATCTCTCTGTCTCTGTCTCTGTCTCTGTCTCTCTCTGTGTCTCTCTCTGTGTCTCTCTTTCTCTCTTGTCTCTCTCTGTTTCTGTCTTGCTCTGTGTCTCTGTCTCTGTGCCTGTGTCTCTGTCTGTGTCTCTGTCTTCACTTAACTATTTCCTCTTTCGAAAACGAAGCCCGCTCAGAGCCAATGAGCTGTGCTGGATGCAGCGCCCACTGCAGCGGCTTCAGGGTTTGACAGGATGTTTCAGACTAATCTTCGAGAGAACGTTTCTCTGAGGTCGGCTTTTTTTTTTTTTTTTATTATTGTTGTTTGTTGTTATAATTATTTATTGCAGAACCATGTCTGGGTAATTTTTACAACATTATCCCTTGCACTTCACTTCTTGTTCAATTTTCCTCCTCCCTCCACCCTCCCCAGATGGCAAAGTCCTCTACATGTTAGAAAGCCAGTATATCCTAGATACAATCTATGTGTGCAGAAGGGAACTTCTCTCATTGCACAGGAAGAACTGGATTCAATAGAAATAACCCAGGAAGAAAACCAAATGAAACAGTTTCCATTCATTTCCTAGTGTTCCTTCTCTGGGTGTAACTGCTTCTGTCCATCATTGATCAATTGAAGCTGAGTTAGATTTTCTCTTTATTGAAGAAATCCTCTTCCATCAGAATCCATCCTCATGCAGTATCGTTGCTGACATATATAATGATCTCCGGGTTCTGCTCATTTCACTCAGTATCGGTTCAATGTGTCTCTTCCAATCTTCTGTATTCATCCTGCTGGTCATTTCTACAGAACAATAATATTCCATAACATCCATATATACATTCTTACCTATCTCACTGTGGGCATTCACTCAGTTTCAGTCTGGCACTACAAACAGGGCTGCCCAAACATTTTGGCACATGCGGTTTTTTCCATCTTTTGTTCTTTGGGATACAGACCCAGTAGAGACACTGCTGGATCAAAGGGTCTGAACAGTTTGATAACTTTTTGGGCATAGTTCCAGATTGCTCTACAGAATGGTTGGATCCATTCACAGTTACACCAACAATGTGTAGTGTTCCAGTTTTCCCATCCCTCAACAATCATCATTATCTTTCCTTTTTAGCAATCTGACAGGGTGTGTAGTGGTACCTCAGAGTTGTTCTTGCATTTTCGATCAATAGTGATTTAGAGCACTTTCCATATGGATAAAAGTTGTTTCATTTCATCATCTGGAAAATTGTCTGTTTCATATCCTTTTGAGGTAGGTTCTTTTTAAGGTACATATCAAGAAATACACACACACACACATACATACAACACAGTGAAGAAAAAGCTGACACAGAAAGCTTCCTCCAGAGAGAAGGAGCCTGACTGGCTGACTTTTCGCCAGCCAGCTCAGTGGATGTTCTTCCTTTTTCCCACTGGGCCTTCGCTGGGCCATTTGCTCTACTTCCTCTGTGCTCAAAGGCAAGGGCTTGAGCAGGTGGGCCCCAAGGGTTGCAAGCTCGTTCCTGGGAAAGCCCCAAACGTTGGCCCTTGGTTCCTTGGAAAACGCAGCTTGTTACAACTGAACAAGACATGAGCGTTGGGGGATTTGGGGAAGGGAGGGGAACCTCCGGTTGTTGGACAGTAAATCTGAAAGCCGACGAGGATCCCCAAAGAGGAAGCTGAGGCCGAGCCACGTAAGAGTGCCGCAGGGTGGGTTTCATGGTGACAATGACACCTCGTGAGCCTTCCAAAGCCCCGATCTTCTGGTCCCAGACCTGGGAGCACTGGGGCCTCTGGATTCTGACGGCCCACCGGCCCACCCCATCGCTGCCGGCTGGGGGCCCCAAGTCTGGGGAGGTCACGCTTTTCCCCAAAGGCCGAGAAGCAAGGCGCTGATTCGGGAACCTCAGTGTCTGTCCGGGCCCCAGAAAGTGGGTCTTTCCTGAGTCTTTGATGGTGTTGAGTTTGTGTACATGGATGTGTGTACGCATGGAGGTGTTGTATATGTGTGTGCATGTGCTGTGTGCACGGGTGTGTGGCTACTGTATACGTGTGTGCAAGGCTGTGTGAGGGCCCGTGTGCTGTGTGTGCGTGCAAGGCCGTGGTGCACAAATGTGTGTGAGTCCCTCCTGAGTTCCCTGTGAGCAAAAGCTGTGCTTTCTGGCTCCCCAGCCCCTTTCCTGCAATGAAGGTTCCTGTGGATGTCCTAGGGCCAGCCTCCCTTCCTCCCTCCCTGCCCCCACCCCCTGCTCTTCGGCTCCCAGGGCCCCGAGCGGCTCCCAGCTCTCCCACGGACACATGTGCTTAGGTAGGTCCCGCAGGGACGGGCGGGCTTTCAGCGGGATTTTTCCTGCGCGCGCCGAGGCTCAGCTCTTGGCCCTTTCCTGGACTCAGGTACCTGGGGTACCTTCCTGGCCCCAGGAGAGCTGGAGAGTATGGTCTAGAGATCCGGGTGGTGGAGGGGAGACCTGGAAGCAGTGGTGGATCGTGGACTTAGAGCTGGGGGGCAACTTCCGAGGTCAGAAAGTCCAGAGTAGGAAACTGAGACCAAAGGAGGGAACTTGCAGGACACCATCTTGGAACAGACTTGGAGTCTGGCTCAAACCCTGCCTCTTAGCCCCATTATGACCCTAGGCAAGTCACGTAAGCTCCCGAGCCTCCTTCTGTTAAATTGGGGCCTTAGGCCCTCTCACTCTAGTCTGAGTCTGAGAGCCACTTCCCAGGCTTGGCTCGGCTCGCCAGCCCCTCAGGCTTCTCCCTCTGTAACACTGTAATAGGCACTTCACAACTTGCCACGTTGTTACAGAGTATTTGTAAACCTCAAGCAGTCACCCTGAGCCGTGATGGGGGGGCCGTGCATCCAGCTTGGCCAGGAGTCCTCCTCTCACAAGCCGGGACAGCTCCTTCCCGCCCAGCCTTCTTCCCTCCATTCCCCCGCCTTCCAAATCCTGATAAATTCTGAAGGGAGCCAGAAAACAGAGACACTAAGACCCTGTAGGTGAGGTGGGCAGCTAGTCCAGCCATTGTGGAGAAAGATTTGAAACTCTGCTCAAAGGGCCATAAAATGGCCCGTCTTTTCTGTCTCCTTCACCAGCCTCATGAGTGAGAGGTGGTGCTTCGGCCTTGTTTTAACTTGCAGTTTTCTCATTGTTAGTGTTTTCAAGCATTTTTTAAAATATGGCTATTAACAGCTTGACTTTCTTCCTTTGAAAAATACCCACTCATATCCTTTGACAGTTTGTCAGTTAGAGAAGTCTTATTCCTATAAAGCTGACTCCATTCCCGTTGTATCTTAGAAATGAGATCTTCTACAGAGAAATTTGCTGCAAATATGTCCTAACTTTCTGATTCTCATTTTAAGTGCATTGATATGTTTTGTGCAAAAACTTTTTGATTTGATGTAATCAAAATAATCCATTTTCTCTCCTGTGAACTCAACTCCTATCTGCAGATCTGTCACATAATTTCTTCCTTGCTCCTTTTATTTACTTAGAATATCATACTTTATGTTTACATCATGAACCCTTTTTGAGCTTATCTTTCTATGTGGTGTGAATGTTGAGCTATACCTAGTTTCTGACAGACTATTTTCCAAATAATTTCTGTCACATAGTGAGTTTTTGCCCCAGTGGCCCCCATTCCATTGATCAGTTTCTTACCCAGCCCCATTTTTGTGGATTTTTGATGATTATAGCTTTATAGTATAGTTTAAGATGGGACACTCAAATTGTTTTAGCCTGTAATTGGGGAAAATATATATACATATGTATGTATGTATGATGTGGTACTGGTAAGTTGTTTTCCTTTCCACTTTTTTTATTGATTTCCTTGATATTCTTTTTTCTCCTCATTATAGCCATGTTCCAAACACTCTTGATATTTCTTGATTTTTTTTATTCCTCTAGATGGATTTTGTTATTGTTTTTTTCTAGTTCTATAAGGTAATTCTTTATTAGTTTGAATGGTATGACACTGAATAGGTAAATAATTTAGGGAGTATTATCATTTTATTATATTAACTCAGTCTACCTATGGGCAATTAATATTTCTTTAGTTGTTTAGAGAAAATGTATTTGTGTGAAAAGTGCTTTGTCATTGTATTCATGTAGTTACTGCATATGTGTTAGCAAATAGACTCCCCATAGTTTTTTACGGTCTGCCATTATTTCGAATGAAAATTTCTCTTTGTAGAAACGCTGGTGATTTATGTGTTTTTATTTTGTATCCTGTTCATTGTTTGGACTATTTTTTTAGTTGATTCTCTGGGATTCTCTAAGTATAGCATCATATCATCTGTAAAAAGTGATATTTTGTTTCCTCATTGCCTATTTCTCTTCAATTTTTTTCTTATATTATTGCTATAGCTAGCATTTCTAGTACAATATTGAATAATATTGATGACAATGGGCACCCTTGCTTTACCCCTGATTTTATCAACAAAGCTTCCATCTTATTCCCATTACAGACAATATTTGATCATGATTTTAGAGGGGATCATTGTAAGAGAAGCTCTTATTCATTCTTATGCTTTTTAGAATTTGTCAAAGGAATAGGTGATTAATTTTGTCAGAATTTTTCCTCTATCTATTGAAATACTTATGTGACTTTTGTTATCCAATATTATCTGCTAAATATCAAATAATAACTAGCATTTACATAGCACCTATGATGTGCCATACACTATACTAAGGACTTGACAAATATATCTCTTTTGATCCTCACAAAAACCCTGGGAGGTGGGTGCTATTGTTATGATTATTCCCATTTTACAATTGAAGAAGCTGAAATAAATGGGGATTAAGTGACTAACTGAAGGCTAGTAAATATCTGAAGCTACATTTGAATTCGGTTCTTATTGACTTCAAGCACAGAGTTTTACCCACTGTGCCAACTCAGTGCCTGTTACTGTATAATCTTTGTGAGGTATTTCTGTGATTTCCATGCTAGTATTTTAAGCATTTATTTACAATTTTTGCATCAATATAATTAAAGAAATTGGTCTATAGTTTTTTTTTTCCTGTTTTGACTCTGCCTGGTTTTGGTGTCGACTATATTTGGGTCATGGAAGGAATTTGGTAGGACCTTTCCTTGATCTATTTTTAAACAGTTTGTGTAGTATTAGAATTGATTGCTCTTTAAATGCTATGTAGAATTTGTTTGTAACTCCATCGGATCTTATTTCTTTTTTCTCTGAGAATTCATTTGTGAATATTTATTGGTTTTCTAAGATAGAACATTCTACCCTTACAGACCATTGCCCTTTCAGGGTCTTGTCTACCATTAGATTTACTCCTAAGAATAAACTCCTCTTGATATAGAGCCTCCGAGTAGGAGTCTACTCTCCAGAAGTCAGAAAAAACCTCCTTCAGAACCTGGATCTTTTATCAGGGCCTGCATGCAACACAAAATGGGTACACCGAGCTTTGGCAATGAAACACTTCAGAGGCCGTGGGTTTCACCGGACAAAGCACCAAAGTCCAAATCTTACTCAGTACACTGACATACTCTAATCTTTAAGTGTAGCGACCATACAGATGCTGGTCCTTATAGGGATTGAATATGTGGACATTCTCCCTTGGCAAAGAGTTAGCTTCCCCTCTCCAGCTTTTAAAGATGAATTTTGTGGGCTTGAGGACTATTTATGATGCCACATGACTGGCCCATGCTCAATGGCATGCCTTGTGAGCTTTAGTGTCCTTGACACTGACAGTAAGAAACTGAGAATGAGAGCTTTTCCAGCTCCCTATGCCCTCATTTCTGTGACTTTTCAGGTTGTTTCTGAGCAATGAAAACGATTAAGAAGCTTGTTACGATTAATCAGATTGAGACAGTGCTCTTCTTAAGGGTTGATTTAGAGTACAGATTAATTCTTGTTGAAACTCCTTCTCTCATTTTGTAGAGAAACATTTCCATAACCTAATACTCATGTCCAGACTAAATGTACCATATTCTTCTGTCTGGACTTTCCCCTCTTCGAGAAGACACATCCCTGCCTCCCCTCTCCAAATAAGTCAAACTATCATGCAGGTGTCAAGGGAGCAGCCCAACCACAGCTAATGGGAGGGGGGGGGGAGTTTTCCTTCCAAGTTCCCATTTCAGACCCTGGAACTTTTACCTAAAAGCATCCCCTCCGTGCCATGTTGCTAATGGCCCATCCTCTTCAGCCAGCAGCTGGTTGGTTTATTTATTTATGTGAAACACTCAGCACACTTTTCCCTGCTGTCCTTTGAAAAACATCTGAAGTGAACAGAGTGTGCTTGAGCCAGCATCTGCTCTTCGCAGTGCAGGTGGGAAAGTAGGTCAAAGGAAATGGTTGAAAGGCCTGATCTTGCAGTTACAAATGACCCGACTTCAAATCCTACCTCAGACCCCAGCAAAGCCTTTAACCTGCCTGAACTTGAGTCTTTTGTACAGTGAGGCTGCCATCTACCTCCTAGGCTTCCTGTGAAGAAAGCACTCATTCAAAGCCAGGCTCAGGAAACCATATAACAAATTGGAAGAAGAGTCACAAAATAAATGAAAGCTGAGAAGTTGTAGTGAGCAAGACTGATCCAACAGAAGAGATAGGAGAAGGCGACCTTTGCAAAGAAGGGAGGACCACATTGGAGGACTTTGCCCAGCTTATGGCCCTCTGGATAAGAAAGTGGAAAGAATTCTGGGGAAAACTACAGTAATATACAAAATCACAAGACATCAACCAAAACTTCTTTTAAAAGAGGGAAGTCTGTATTTAATAAGCATTAAGAAACTAGACAAGGACTAATCATTCTTAGATTCTGAAAACAGGAAATGAGATTGCGGGAAAATTCTTGAGGGTCCCTGGCTTGGAGAGAACATGAAATATTAGTGAGTTTAACAATCCAGCTGTGCTCCAGTGTCTGGGCACCAATGTGCCATCGGAAAAGAACTGTGACCCATTAACCACTTCTTCCAGATCCATTGATCCCTGGGTTTTCTTAAAAGTTAGATGAGGTAGACTCTGCACTGACATTTGCTTAATAAGGTTTTAAGAATCAAATAATTACTGATAATCTCTCTCAGGAAATACAGATAACTCTCAGCTTTTTAACATAGGATTGAAGACATTCCCTCAGATAGTCCTCTGGTCTCTTGTTCTCTCCAATATCATCTTTCCCGAGAGGTTTCTTTACTTCAGCCAAAATGCTCTTGTGTTCCCCTCAGAGCTCTAGCAAACGTTCCCCCTTCAGTCTTGCTCTGAACAGATGAGGGCCAATGTCGATCTGTGATTCTGTGCCAGTCCAGCTTGAATTTGGGTCATCGCCAGCTTCCAGATTGGTTATATTCAAAACCTCAGGTGTGACCTCCTTTCTATCTGCCAGTGATACTGTCTGGATGACAGCCAGCCCAAGGAGACTGTAGAGGCTCTTAAGAGATCTGAAATCGTTCAAACGACTTCGGCCCAATAATCCACAGAGGAAAAACCAATGGCTGAAAACCGATAGTAACTGGGTGGACAATTCACAGGACTCATCTAATTCAAATACTGAAAATGGAAAATGAGGGGAAGCCCAGAATTGAAGAGGAGAGTCCCAGATTGCCCTTTGGAAATTACTGTGTTTTCAATGACCCCGGGGTTTCTCTCTCAAAGACCTGTCTCATCTTCTTGATACTAGTGTTCTCACATTGTCATGTGGCTATGAGTCACCAAACACCAGTTTCTGGAGAAATGAAACCTAGAATCACCCCAAAAGGCAAAACATGAATAGTTGTTACAAAGAATTATTCACATAACGTCCCTTTATCACCCCAAAAGGCAAAACATGAATAGTTGTTACAAAGAATTATTCACATAACGTCCCTTTTGGGGTGATTCTTGGCTTCATTTGACCGTTAAAAACATGAATAATTGTTAAAAATGTGAAGTTCTTTAAAACAGAGAATTATTCACAAGTCAGGAAACCACAATCCCAGTCTCTCGGAGGAGGAGTCAACATTTGAGTTTACACCCCTAAAAGAGCATATAAAAGCTCTCAGAGCCTCAGCAAGGAGTCAGTTGAGGAGACTGAGAAGCTAGAGACTGCAAGGACTAGCTACAAGAGCTCTTGGAACCAAGGAAGTTGATAGGCCTCTAAGAAAACTAACCAGGCTGTTTTGGAAGAAACAATAAAGGATTGGATTTTAACTCCTGGCTGCCTTTGAGGTCATTATTACTCAGAACTAAAAGTAAGGCTGCCTCCAGAACCTTCCCAAGAAACCTGCTCCCAGAGGATGATCATATTTTAGAAAAGAAGAGAATACTACAGTCATTATTATCATCATCATTATCATTATCTATCATCATTATTATCATCACTATCATTGTTATTATTATCATCATTATCATTACTGTCATTAGTATCATTGCCACCATTACTGTGATCATCAACATTATTGTTATCATCATAATTATTATTATCATCACTATCATTATTATCATGATCATCATCATAATTATAATCATTATTATGATCATCACCATTATTATCATTGCTATCATCATTATCATCATCATTATTATTATTACTTTATATTATTATTATTTTATTTTATTATACTATTATTTTATCATTATTGTCATCATTATCATTATAATCATCATCATTATTATTATTATCATTGTCATCATCATTATCATCATCATCATCATCATCAATATCATCATCATCATTATCATTATCATCACAATCATCATCATTATTATTATCATTATCATGATCCTCATCATAATCATGATCATCATTTTTATTATCATCATCATTATCATTATCATCACTATCATCATGAGTATTATTATCATTATCATGATCATCATCATAATCATGATCATCATCATTTTTATTATCATCATCATTATTTTCATTATCATCATCATCATCATCATCATCAATATCATCATCATCATTGTCATTACCATCACTATCATCATCATTATTATTATCATTATCATCATCATCATCATAGTCATGATCATCATTTTTATTATCATCATCATTATCCTTATTATTATCATCATCATAGTTTTTATTATCATCACCATCATTATTATCATAATCATGATCATCATCATTTTTATTATCATCACCATCATTATCATTATTATCATCCTTACCAACAACATTATTATTTTAAGGGTTAAAAAGTCTCTAGGAGCAAAGAATACAGTTCAAGGCATGTGGGAGGACCTGAGGGATGAGAGGTTCGGAGGAGCTTGCAAGTCCTACTTGGAGGTGGGGCTTAGCCCCAGGAGGTGGTGTCTGACCCCAGGTACCATATCTTCCTCCTTAGTGCTCTCAAAGCCTAGCATGCCTCCTACCCTCTTCTCGGGGCAATCCCATTTTGCCAGGTTCCGAGAGGACCTCCCCTTCCCCCATTGGTGGTCTGTCTCTGTGGGATCCTGGTTGGTGCCCAAAGACAGATAAGTGTGGCCGAACCATGCGGTTGACAAATGGGCATTGAGAGTAGCTCATCCTGCCATCTGGGGGGGGGTGCGGGGGTAAGAGGTGAAAAATTGGAACAAGAGGTTTGGCAATTGTTAATGCTGTAAAGTTACCCATGCATATAACCTATAAATAAAAGGCTATTAAAAAAACAAAAAGAGGAGCTCAAAGAGGAGCTACCAGGTTAGAGTAGTCCTTAGGGGCGCAACAATTATCATCATTATCATAATCACTATCATTACTATTATTATCATCATTATTATTGTCACCCTTATCATCATTATCATTATGATCATTATTTCATCATCATCATCATCAATATGATCATTATTATTTTTCTATCATCGTGATCATCATCATCATCATCATTGTTGTTGTTGTCGTCATTAGTCACAGACACTCTGAAGCTCTGTTCCCTCATTTGCAGACTCAGAATACAAGTTTTCCGGTCGCGCCCTCACAGTGGCCTGGAGCTCTGTAAAAGGGACGTGCCGGGCGACCCAAGTGGGTTCTTTAAAACCAATTTGCTGCTTTGGTCAGAAGCCTTTTGCCCTCCTGTGGCTGAGCATGCTGGGTAGCCGAGCCGCTCTCTGCCCCGCACTGTTGCTGGGAGGCTGAGTGCTCCTCAGTCATGGGGAGGCAGCCAGACTTAATGAGACTCATGCTGGTCCCCAGACTGCCGTGACTTCTGTCCCCTTGGCTGCCGTCATCAGCCTCCAAGTCTCGCCACTGGCCGTCCCTGCGGCCCGACCCAAGTCCCCTTTCTATTTTCCCAGGATAACGCCTCCCCCCCCAACAGCGATGGCTGGCCCTGGGGAGGGCAGCAGATGCCCGTGGGACCGCCCCCCTTGCCCCATAGCAGATGCCCAGAATGCAGTTTGCCTAAAAGGCCTTTGTGTGGAATCCAGGCCTGGGCTGAGGAGTCCCCTCATGTAATGAGCCCAGGACAAAGCCTTTACTGCAGGGAGGAGAGGGACAATGACGCCATGGGGAGGAGCCGTCACAGGGCCAGTGAGGGGGTCAGTCTGACTCTGTGAGAGCTGAGGGCAGGAGCCCTGTGAGCCCCGAAGTGCCTGTGAGTCCAGAAGTGCCCTGTGAGCTCAGAAGATCCTATGAGCTCAGAAGAGCCTGTGGAACTTAGGAGAAAGAGCCCTGGGAGCCCAGAAGAGCCTGTGAGACATCATCCTAAAGACATCAAAAATGAATACTCCCAATTTTAAAAATATTTGTTGTGTCTGTAATTTTTGTCTTTACTATAAGATTTCTCTGCTGATGAAAATGGAAAAGTAGACCTGATGTCATAGAAATTTATTTTCTATTTTCTCACTGTGCTCATAGCACAACAAAATGTGCTCCAAATTATCTTTAAATGTTTTGTCCACATGAAAACTTTCAAGGGATGAGCAGAATAAGACCATCCAGTTATACTTAGAAATGAAAAGTGTTACAGTAATAAATGGTTTGTTTTTGTTGTAGTAATAAATGACCAAGTGCAATGACTTGACTTTAATAAATCATTTTCCAAAGTTTCCTGTATGAGTATTTTTTAACATCTATAAATTAATGTATTTTCTGTTTCTTGCTGTTATATATACATTGGGTTTGATGAGTATTGCAAATTCTAAAATATTGAGTTCAAAGTCAGTGTAAACATATTCTTATGTTTACAGGTACTGTAAAATGCATATTTTCCCTGGGGAAAAATTCAAATAAAAAGAAAATACTGCGACTAAAAAAAAAGGAGAAGGAGGAGGAAGAGGAGGAGGAGGAGGAGGAGGAGGAGGAGGAAGAGGGAGGAGGAGGAGGAGAGGGAGGAGGAAGGAGGAGGAAAAGGAAGAGGAGAAAGAGAAGGATGAGGAGGAGGAGGAGGAGGAGGAGGAGGAGGAGGAGCCTGTGAGCTCAAAAGCCTTTGGCTGACACTTAGGGAAGGATGGGCTGAGCTGGTTCCAGTTCTGGGAAGGGGATGTTGAATGGGCTGTCTCAGAAGGCCAGAAGTCAGAGCTGCTCCTTTGTGCTGAGCCCACAAAGAGGAAGTCAGGGGCCCACTTTGCTTTAGAGAAATCTGGGGAGCTGGGGGACAGTGGGGACCGCAGAGCTGAGCTCCGGCTCCTGTGGGGCCCTGAGCAGCGACCTAGCCAAGGACTGACTGGTCACATGGGGTCCAGCTCCAGGGAGGGCGACAGGGATGAAGAAGCCAGAACCAGACCTGGAGGGGACCAAGAGGAGGTTGTTTGTGATTGTCCTCGGCCTCCCCCACATCAATCCAGGAGAGGGGGAGCGAGTGCCTGCTCCCCAGGCTTCTCTTGAGAGAAGGGAGATGTGGCTGTAAAACAAACCTCGAGTGGGCCTCTAGCATCTCCAAAGGGAGGACCGAGGTTTCTGGAGCTCAAGAGGCAGCTCTGAGGGAAGCAGCCTCTGAGGGAGACAAGGATGCTGAGATCCTTGCCCTGAGACAGGGAGCAGCAAAGGGCCCTGAGACGGGGAGCAGCAAAGGGCCCTGAGTCAGGGAGCAGCAAAGGGCCCTGAGACAGGGAGCAGCAAAGGGCTAGCCCACAACCAGCAGAAAGCGAAGCCCTGGGCTTTTCCTGGCTCTGACCTTCTGGAATTTCCTGGGAGAGACTGGCTCCAAAAGGAAGGGAATACTTCTCCAGTTGGTTCCTTTTCATTCTGATGGAAGCGTCCAAACCCCAGGGAAACACCCTAGGGCGCAGGGGAAAAAGTAATCAGAATCAGAACACGAGGGCACAGGGATCCCCTCATGAACACTAATTTTTTCTTCCCTTGAAGGGAATCCAAATCACAGAAGTGTGGGGGAGGGTGCTTTAAATCTAGAGGAAAGTGCTTTAAGACCTTGGGAAAAGGTAGGATTTAGGGGAAACAGAAGATAATTCTATTGACTGTTTATAAGCCTCTGTGAGCCTTTTGCTTTCTGTCCTCTCTCCTTGGTGTCCCCAAAATGCATTGCTACCATAGGACGAGTCGTGGTATGTTTAGGGGAAAATTAAAGAAACCATGATGAATGTTTTCCTCATCCACTTGATTCTTCTAAGTGAGGAGGAGCAGCGCACATGAGGGGCAAGGAGGAGGATTTGGGGAAATTGTCCTTTCTTTGATTTTTATGATAAAGCCTCTAGCCCAGGGCATCCCTGCTCCGGGGCACAATGAACCTGCTCCAGGCCTGGAAGACTTTCAGAGAACATCCTTCTCTTGCTTTTCTCCTTTGACTCATTGAGCTTCCTCTCATGAACTCACCGCCTTGTTACCGTCTCCCTTTCCGCTAGTTCCTTGTTTTGCTTGAATTTTGGGAAACCCATTGCTTAGCTTGGAAATGGCCTCTTGTAAGCGCCTAATAAGGGGGAGCTGATCAAAAGACCAGAGTCCTGTCTCTGCCTGAGTTAAACAAAACTGTCCTTTTGCTCCTTGTCAGGATGTGTGCTGATCGTGTCCGTAGTGGAACAACTGGCGCAAGTCCACAATTCCACCGTGCGGGAGGGGATGGAGAAACTGTGCAGCTTCCTCCCTGGTGAGTAGAACCTCAGCTCCTGCCTGGGCACAGTTTACTTGAGCTCTTGGTTTGAAGGTTTAGCCTGGAAAGGGGCTTCCCAGCAAGAGTCCGGCGGCTGCCTGTCTCCTGCAAGGGAATATTCCAGGGAGAAGAGAGGCCTGCAAGGAAATGATCTCTCTCTCTCCTTTCCTCCCTCCCTTCTTCTCTCCCTTCTCCCTCCCTCTTTCCTTCACTCCTTCCCTTCCTTCCCTCTCTTTTTCTCTCTCTCTCTATTTCTGTCTCTTACACACACACACACACACACACACACACACACACACAAAACCCTAAGAGTCTCTTATATTTTGGAGTGAAGACAGAAATTGTGAATACGCAGGGAATGAGATGTGGATGATCCGATGGCTATTTTATGTGGCTCATTCATAATGTCCATTCTGCCTCGATGCTCTCCCCCGGCCATTTATCACAGACTGTTTGCTGTGCTGCACCCTGACAGCGGCCCAGGGAGGCTAATGAAATGATTCATTATCATGAGCAGCTTTTCTGCTTTCACAGAAACATTCAGAGACAGACAGACAGAGATAGAGACAGAGAGAGTGGGGCAGAGAGATAGAGAGTCAGAAATGGAGAAACAGAGAGACAGACACAGACAGAGATAGAGACAAAAGACAGAGAGAGTGGGAGAGAGAGAGACAGAGAGTCAGAAACGGAGAGACATTGACAAAGACACAGACAGAGAGAGTGGAGGAGAGAGACAGAGAGTCAGAAATGGAGACAGAGACAGACAGACAGACAGACAGAGACAGAGAGAGTGGGGGAGAGAGACAGAGAGTCAGAAACAGAGATAGAGTGAGAGAGGGAAGAAGAAAGGGAGAGGGGAGAGTTCATCCTGGCCATTCAGTTTTTGTTTTGGGGCTGCTCTCGCCAACACTCTCCCCAGTGAAGGGACTTAGGCCAGTTCCCCCTCTCCACAGCATGCCTCCAAGGCAACCACAGACCCCCCTTCTTTGTGACAGGCTCCGCTTTGCATAAGGGGCTGACGGAAAGGGTCCAGGTGGGCTCAGAGGCCAGCCCTGCCCCGAGGGACTGTGGGTGCTCCGGGGACTAGTCTTAGAACCTCTGAACCTCAGGCTCAGCAGGCCTTGGCGGCCACCCAATCCAATCAGAACCCAAGCAGGAATCCTCTCTAGGACATCCCCACCTCTCGCTGTCCATCGGCACTAGTCGCTGGGGAGATCATCGAATTCCCAGTGTTTCCCAAGGCTTTGAGGTTCACCAAACCTTTTTATAGACATGGTTGTAGTGGATCCTTCCTCAGCCCCTCAGAAGGAAGTGCTGGTATCATATCGATTTTATAGATAAGGAAACTGAAGGAAACAGGAGAGTGACTTGCTCAGGGTCTCGCAGCTAGGAAGTGTCTGAGGCTGGATTTGAACTCAGGAAGAAGAGTTCTCCAGCTTCCAGGCCTGGAGCTCTGTGCACTGTAGCGCCCTCTGGCTGCCCCTGAGTGTCTGAAGCAAGATTTGAACCTGGGGTCCCCGGATGCCCAGGAGATACGTGACCTCCAGCCTGTGATCTCCCTGACAAACTGTAAGGTCCTCGAGGACGGCCTTGCTTGTGTCTCTGTCCTTACTGCCTAGCACAGTATCTGCCACAGAGGAGGTCTTTCATAAATGTCTGTTGCTTTGGGATTGATCCTGAGAGCATGGGGCACAAATCTGAAAAAAACCTTCAGGACGCCCCAGTTCACCCTCATTTGATATGGGACACAAGGTGTACAACAGAGCACTGGCCATAGAACAAGGAAGAACCTGACTCTGAGTCCCAACTCTGACCCTTCCTCTGTGAGCCTCGAGTTTCCTCGTCCGTGAAATGGGGATATCCTCCATGTGCATATCACTGGGTGGCTTGTAAGGAACTTGTCTTGCAAAACATGAAATCTTATAATAACAAATGGAGTTTGTTTTTGATCCCAGGACAGGAAAGGGCAGGATAAAGGGGCAAGGTCAACCAGTTGGGAGGTAGGACCCTCACGTAAAAAATGAGGTGATTTGAGCTGGTGATGTCCAAGACGTGGAGAGCAACTTTAGTCTAAAAGAATCATGATTCATGGTGAAGAATTGTCCATGCGTAGGTTTTGAAAAATAAAAAGCTTTAATAAAGATAAAATAAAAATAAATAAATAAATAAAATTTTTAAAAAGAATCATGATTCCCTGAAGCTCCAGCTTTTCAAAGTTTCCCTTGGTTTTGGTGAGGGGGAAAGGACCACACAGAGAATCTCCCACAAAATGTTGTGTCTTGCTATGTCTATAGCAGAGACCCTGCTGCCTCTCTTTCCCTCCGCACCAGAGAATATCCCAGCATAATTTTTTTGGAATCACACACAAGAGAAGGCTATCTTGAGCCACGTGATATTTCAGCTTCCTAGTCTGGCACGAGCCACGGATCCTTCGTCTTTAGGAGAGGAAGTCTTCGTCGACGTTCCAATTTTTGTGCCAAGAAGAAAACAAAGACGATCCATGTTTGCTTCCTAACAACGGCTATGAATGTTAGGCTAACAGCATCGTTAGAATAAACAAAAGACTCTGTCAGAAGCACAGTCAACATTGGAGGGAGCACAGCAGGAAGACACAGCCCCAGACAGACTCCCGCTGGACAGCTCCACGTGGACCACACTCATATCCCACTTCTGACACCTACTAGTTTTGTGAGCCCAGGGAATGGTTTCACCTCTGAGACTCTTCCCATAGAAAAGTCTCTTTCTGTTGCTGTAAACAGCCAAGAGGCAGCCCAGCCTTGGGATCCCATCTCATCTTTGTCCCATCACAGAGACTCAGGGACAGCCTGGAAAGAGGGAAATATCTCTCACTTAATGCCTTCTGCCCTTTACCAGTGACCAATGTCATCTCATCCGACCTAGATCCACTCTTTCTACAATGAGGAGACTTGGCTAAGTCATACCTATGGTCCCTTCCAGCTGCGTGGAATAAAGGATTAAGTCCATGACTCAGAAATATCTGTTTTACTTCTGCCTCAGACATGTCAGCTTTGTGACTGCATGGACAAGTCCTTCATTTCTGGGGCCACTTGATCCAAATTTTACCCAAGGATCCCTCTACACCATCCCCAATGAGGGAAGCTCTAGTCCGTTTCCCTCCAAGAAGGAGAAACTCATTGCTTCCAACCCATTGGATGGAACCAAGATGGAACAGAAAAGGCAGGGACTCACCTGAGCTTTCCCAAATTCCCTTTGAACAACTTTCTACAGAACTTCAAAGTTCTACAATGGTGGCCAACCAAAGGAAAGGTGAAACAATTTTCCAGCATGGAAACTTGGAATGTTGGGAGGAAAGGCTTTGTATTGGGAAAAGCTGCCCAGGAAACAAGCATGGGGCCGATTGAATCAGCAATGGCAGCAAATCCTCTGGGGTTCTTTTTTGGCCCACAGACAATTAGGGGTTCAACAATTGGGGAGATTACAGGGGTCCTTTGCTGGCATAAGTGCAGAACTCGGATTGTCTAGTTACAAATCCTAGTCATAGTTTCTAGGGTAGAAAAAAGAGTTCTTGTTCACCACAAACCAGAGTGTTAAAAGGGAGTAGTAAATACACTTCTTCTGTGATCCCCCACTTTGGGAGAACTGAAAACAAACCCCAGAGCTGGTTCTGAAAACGCTACAAAAAACTCTGAAACGGACAGTGCCCTCCACCATGGGAGCAGAGTCTAACAAAATGAAGTTAAAAATCAAGAAAAATGGTTGGAAATGAGCAAAAATAAAATGACAAAAGACTGGATCATGAAAATTTTGTGGTGACAAGAAGATCAATACACAAACTTAGAAAAAAACAACAAAGTCTAAAAACTATACATCCCAAACCTCAAAGAAAAAATGTAAATTTGTCTCGTCCAAAAAATTCCTGAAAGATCCCTCCAAAAGTTTTAAAACTTAAAAAGAAAGTAGAAGAAAACTGGGGAAAAAGAAATGCAGTGATGTAAGAAAATCATGAAAAAGAACCAACGGTAAAGAAGGCACAAAAAATACTAAAGACAACAACACCTTTAAAACAGAAACCGATGGTAAAAGGGAAACAAAAATTAATAAAGAGAAGAATTCCTTAAAAAAAGAATGGTCACATGGAAAAACATACATTAAAATTTACTGAAAAACTCCTTAATAGGGGAATGGCCAAATGGAAAGGGAGATACAAAAGCGGGAATGAAGAAAATCATTCCTTAAAAGTAGAATTGGGAAGATGGAAGCTAATTTGTGAAACATCAAAACAAAAAAAGTAAAATAAAAAGAATGGAGAAAAATAAAAAAATGTGGAATATCTTCTTGAAAACAACTGACCTGGAAAAAGATCAAGGAGAGGAATTTAAAATATTGACTACCTAAAAAGCCATGATTCAAAAAGTATAGAATATATCTTTCCAGAAATTTTAAAGAAAACAACTATCCTATAGAGGGATCTCCTAAAACCAAAGTAAGAATATTCCTAAAAGAGACCCAAATGCAAACCCAAGGAATATTATAATAAATTTCAGAGCTCCCTGGTCGAGAAAATATCACAAGCACCTAGAAAAAATTCAATTATCATGGCATGTGGATTAAAAAGGTTACATTAAAGGATCAGAGGATTTGGAATATGATATTCCAGAGGGGTAAAAAGAGCTAGGATTACAACCAAAATCATCAACCCAAAAAACAAAACAAAAAAAAGATGGATTTTCAATGAAATAAGGGGACTTTTTAAGCACCTGATGAAAAGACCAGTGAGAGAAAATTTGACTTTCAGTAAGCCAGAAGCATCAAAAAATAAATAGAAAAAAGAAATCTAAGAGATTCAGTAAGATTAAACTGTTTAACCCACCTAGTTGGAAGTCTTTAGAGTTTTATTAGAGAATTATTAGATCCTAAAAGTATACATGGAAGATTCTTTTTGTACAGCTAACTTTTGGGTTAAATACATATATTGTATTTAAATAACTTTAGGAATATTACTGTTCTGTAAGAAATGACCAACAGGATGATTTCAGAAAGGCCTGAGAGACTTACACGAACTGATGCTGAGTGAAATGAGCAGGACCAGGAGATCATTATATACTAACAATAATATTCTAGATGATGACCAGTTCTGATGGACCAGGCCATCCTCAGCAACGAGATCAACCAAATCATTTCCAATGGAGCAGAAGAACTGAACTAGCTATGCCCAGAAAAAGAACTCTGGGAGATGACTAAAACCATTACATTGAATTCCTAATCCCTATATTTATGCACACCTGCATTTTTGATTCCTTCATAAGCTAATTGTGTTAATATTTTATTTGATTTTTCTACAGCAAAATAACGTTTTGGTCATATACTTATTGTGTATCTAATTTATATTTAATATATTTAACATCTACTGGTCATCCTGCCATCTAGGGAGGGGTGGGGGAAGAGGTGAAAATTGAACAAGAGGGTTTGGCAATTGTTAATGCTGTAGTTATTCCATGCATATATCCTTGTAAATAAAATATTAAATTAAAAACTATATTTTAATATATTTAACATGTATTGGTCAATCTGCCATCGGAGGGAGAGATGGGGGGAAGGAGGGGAAAAATTGAAACAAAAGGTTTATAATTGGTTACGTTGTAAATTACCTATGCATATAACTTGTAAATAAAAGCTAGCAATAATAAAAAGTATACATGGACAGAGGGAGATCAGTGTAGGTTGAATATGAAACAGATGATTATCTAAAAATAAATTAATCTAAATAATTTAATAATAGATGATATTTAGATATTTAGAATTAGATAATAAAATACCTAAAATAAATTAATAATAAAGAGTTGAGAAAAAGGAATAAAAATAAAATAAGTGGAGGGGTGAGAAAAAAGAAGACACTTAGAGAAAGTGGAAATGCGGAGAAGGATGAGATAAAATTATCTGACATAAAAGAGGTGGAAAGAACTTTACAGTGGAGGAGAAGATGGAGGTGTGGAGCACATGAACTTACTCCTCATTGAAATTTGCCTCGGAAAGAGGGAATAAATATGTACCTTCAGTTGGAGTACGTGGAAAACTATCTTACTCAAAAATAAATAAGAGGTGAGAAACTGACAGAAGGCAGGTGGAATTGAGGGCCACCAGGTGGCACAGGGAGTTCAAATCCGGCCTCAGACCCTTAACACTTCCTAGCTGTGTGACTCTGGGCAAGTCACTTAACCCCAAATGCCTCAGGGGAAATGACATCACTTTCGTTAGGGCTTTGTCTCCATGTGTCTGCCAGTGATTGATGACACCAATGTGAACCTGAATGCCCTACCTCCGGTCAGGTATAAAAGTCCCCAGGAACCTGGGGTTGGGGCTGACTTTGATGCTGATCTGTCCTCAATGCTGAAGACATCAGGTTGGGGCCAAGGGAGCGAGCCTTGCTGGCCTTGTTTCCTTCCATCGGTGACTGGGAAAGCTCAGAGCACTGTCCGTGGTCCCAAATTCCCGCAGGCCGGCCATCGGAGGGCTGTCCTGTACTGAACGGCTTCTCTGGGCACCAAATTAAGGAGAATTTTCCTTAAACCCTCACGCCTGAGAATAAAGACCCTGGTCAGACTTGCATGGCATTGTTGGCCTCAGTATACGTTAGAATAATGTCTTCATGTAAAGAAAATTAATTTTTAATAGTAATCAATTCATGAAGGAATTTTTAATTGCAATGGAAAACATTTGTTAAAATATTGATCCTCTCTCTCATAATTTTAAGTTTTGATAGAAATATTGATTGGTACTGAATATCCAACAAGAAAATGCATCCTTTTATGGGTAGATATGGGGATAAATATATAAATCCATGCATATAACATACACACTTTTGAGTTTAACTTTGAATTTCCTCATTTTAAGAAAAGCTCTTCCTGAAAAGCATCTGCTACCTCACGGCAGAAATGTTGGGACCTGACATCAGTAAACTGTGAGTACAAAAGGATCCATGGCAGGAAATTAACTTGCTGGGGAGAGAGGAGATGAGACAAGAGGATTCCAATTTAATCTGCTCAGAAAAGAAGAGAAAGTTGAACTGTTATTTGTCTTATTCAAGCAAATGTGCACCTTTGAGTTAGAAACATGGAGCTTGTTTGGAATCCTGACTCTGATATTGTAAACTAGAATTTTCACAAACAAAATGCTCTCCAGCCATGGTGTGGACAGGTTCCTCTGGGTATTTGAGCCTTCCTTCACGTCTTTCCAGTTACTATCCATTCTTTTCCTGATGCCCTGGTTCATTTCCTACCCCCTGCTTCCTTCTTTCTGCCCCCCACACCTTGGCTATGACTCCTTCACCTATCAGGGCCCACTGACCCACAGATGGACCGCCTGAGCAGAAATAGGGTCAGTCCTCCTCCTGAGCCACTTTGGACCTGGGGAGTTATCAAGGTTCCGGCTTCTCCTGAGCTGGCTTCGCCCTGTTCTCCATCAAGGGCAGGAATAACCTCCCCATAGGAACAATACTCATAGGAATAATAGGGGAGGGATGGCAGAAGGCTGTCCCAGGAATCTGAAACTGTTCCTGCTCAGCGACCCAGAGTCCTCCTGCAGCTGCTCTGAAGAGGAAGGGAGAGGAACCTGCCTGACACCCAGGTCCCACCCAGCCCACTTGGGCTGTGGCTGCTTCAGATGAGCCTTGCTGCCTGTCCCCAGATCCTATACTAACAGCCCCTTCCCTCTGGCCCAGAGAGGGAGAAAGGTGAAGGACAAGTCAGATGTCATAAAGCAGAAAATAACCTGCTCCTGCCCTGATTCTCAGTCCAAGAAGCAACGAGAACAAATGCTTGTCCTTGAGACAAGCTCAGAGCCATCACAGAGCTGGGAGGACACCGACCAAAGTCCTAGCTCTGCTACATCCTGCTGTGCCATCCTGGGCAAAACCGCACCCTGCAGAGAGTATAAATTAGAGGCAAGATGTCTCCTGCCCTGGTGAGGCAAGTTTCATACCCCAGCACAAAAAGAAGTCCAGTTCTGCCCTCTCCCCTGTGAATGGGATAAAGGGCCTCCCCAGAGTCCTCGGTACGTACCATAGGAAATGGAAAGGGATGATCCCAGAAACCCAGGGAAGACCTGTTTGAACTGGTGCAGAGGGCAGCAAGCAGAGCCAGAGGAGAATTCAGGCTGTGAAATGCTAGGCTGTAAAGGCGCTTTGAAAGCTGCAGGTGGGCATCTGCAACTAGCCAGGGCTGCCCAGTGGGAAAATGTACAAAATGAGGTGTAATGTCCAGGTGCTGTATGTACAGAGAGAAACCAGTAGTGGATCATCTTTCTTTTTTTTATTATAGCTTTTTAGTTACAAGATTAATGCATGGGTAATTTTTCAGCATTGACCCTTGCAAAGCCTTCTGTGATGATCATCTTTTATTCTTGCTTTTACTACTGCCCAGCCCAGGGCCTGCAATAAGGTAGGTGTTTAATTAAGGCTGGGAATTGTGAGGATTTGTTTATCTGAGGATGCCGCCTCTACTTCTGTTCCACGGAAAACTAGCAATCGTGGATCTTGATGCAAGAACTTCCTGTTCGACATCTGAAGGAGCCCCGAGTTCCTTGTGCGTGCAGGGGGGCAAAGGGAGAACTCTGTAGGAAGAACATCCTGTTTCAGCTATCTTGTAGATCGGCCCTGCTTCGGCTGGGATTTACGCACGTTATCACGCTTCGGTACTTCAGCAGTTTTGGGAGAGCTGTCATTATCCTCATGGAAAAGAAACTGGTACTAGAAAGGTAGAACCACTTGACAAGGTCACAGCAAATGGTCTGTAGGATTTGAATCTAGGCTTCTGCTACGAGAACAACACTCTGTTTGCTAAGCATCAGTCTGTCGTTTTCAAAAGCAGCGTCCCTTACTTTAGATAATTCTGACTTGTGCTGGAACAGGGCTTCTATGTTCTGGTAATTAGAAGTGAACTCAAGCAGCCTTTCCTCAGAGGCCGAGAGGCCCAAAAGCCCCTTTCAAGGCACTGAGTGTGTCCCAGGGGGATGGGTTGGCGAGACAAAGGCTCCTGTCCTAAGCTCTGGGGATAAAGATACAGCAGGGAGACAGTCCCAGTCCTCGAGGAGCTCTCACCCAAAGAGGGGAGGATTCACCTTCATAGCCAATGGAAAGGCCCATCAAAGGCGCAGCAGCAGGGCAAGTGGTAAGGCCCCATGTACCTTGTGAAGATGGTACTTGCTCAGTAACAGTTAAGAAGCGAGCCCAAGAGCTGGTGTGGAGAGGGGCTCTGCATTCCCTCCAGCAGAGATGGCTGTGGGGGACTGAACATGCAACCGGGCTCAAGTGTCCTCAAAGAGTTGGGGCACAATGCTCCCTAAGTCTGAAACCATCTCTTTAGGATCTGATGTTTTTTTTTCCAGACTCCAAAGACCACCTATCCTCTCCACCCTCCTAAACTCCATTACCTGACATCCAAGCACTTCTCTGCCCAATTAAGTTTCCATAAAAGACTAATTTCTCTTGTGAAACTCTCAGTCTAACTATGAAAAACCATCAAAAAGTATTAAAATCATCCATTTTTCCCAAAGGCTTGTTAAGGAGCAAGGAGAAAATACTAAGACTGGGTGCTAAACTCTGGATGGTATGATGAATGGTTATGGGGTGTTTGGTAGTAAATATTTTTGCGTGCATTTAAGTGTGGTGTGGTGCGTTTCTGGCAATGGCTTGGCCGGTTGGCGGTGGTGGAAGCGGTAAAATTATGGTGTTTTAGTTGTTTACTTTCGGTCAGTGTTTTCGTTTTGTTTCGTTTTTGTTTTGTTTTTTGTTTTGTTTTTGGCCGGGTTGTTTTTGCAAGCGGAGGGCGGAGAATGTTATGGTATGTTGCCGTGGTGTGTGGTGAAGTTTGCGGTGGTAGGTGAGGGTGGGGCGGTGGAAGTGCGGGGCGTTGTGGAAGGGTGCGGTGGTGGTGTAAGTGAGGGAAGTTAAAGAAAAGAAGCGAGTAGTGATTGTTTTATAGTTTTTTGGCAGAAAGTTTTGTTTTTTACGGTTGGTGATAGCGGTATATGGTAGACGGATAGATGTTGATAGATGTACCGGTTAAGCGGTGTTGTGGTTAGATACGGCGGTAGAGATAGTGGTTTTTGCCGGTGGGAGTTTTTGTGATGGAAGCGGTGAAGGGGAGAGTAGTGCCGATTGGTGGGTGGGAAGAATTTTGGTGGAGAAGAAGAGTGGCGGTGGTGGGGTGGAGGGCGGATGGCTGTGTTTGCCGGTGTTTTGCCGGTGGGGATTGGTGGAGTGAGAGTAGGTGGTGGAAGTATTGGGCGGGCGTGGTAGTGCAGAGAGTGGTTGAGGGTGGAAGGTTTGGTGGTTTAAATTTTGAGAAGGGGCATGGAGGGAGCGGATTTAGTGGTTTTGAGGTTTTTCGTTGGTCGGAATTTTGGTTTTTATGTTATAGTGGTGAAGGGATGGACGGTGTGGGTTTTTGGTTAGTATACGGTGTGGTGCGGTGGGGCGTTTTTGGATGGGAGGGAAGTGGGAAGTTTTACGGCGGATGTTTTGGCGGTGAGTGATGGTAGTGGTGGAGGGTTTTTGCGGGGTGAGGATGGCGGTTGTTTTTTTGCGGTGAGAATATTTTTGTGCCGTGGTGCGGAGGGCTGGATGAATGGCATTTAAAGCGGATGGGGCGGTGTAAAGTTTGGACGGCGAGCCGTTTGGCGGTGGATGGATGTTGAAGAAGCGGTTAAGCGGCGGCGGTTGTGGGGGCGATTTTGGCTGGTTGTGGAGAGTTGACCATTTTTGTGTATTTTGCGGTGTTGCGGATGCGGTGGAAAATATGTTATGGACCAGGTAGTATTTTTGAGTATTTTTTGTTTGTGTGTTTTTGGTTTGTTTAGTTGTTTTGTTTTTGGCGTGGTGTGGTTTTGTTTTGTTTTTGTGTTTTTGTTTTTTGTTTTGTTTGTTTTTTGTGTTTTGTTTGTGTTTTGTTTGTGTTTTGTTTTGGCGGACGAAATGGAAGTTTGCAGAAAGCATGAGTGGTGGATGGCGGTGGTTAAGCGGATAGATGGGATGGAAAGAGGAAGTGTTTTGAGGGTGGTTATAATTTTATGTTGTGGAGTTTTGTTTGGTAATGTTGGTTTTGCATTTACTTTTGTTTTAATTTCTTTCTTTCTGGCTTTTGGAGTGGTAAAGCCTTTTGCGGTTAGATGGTGCGTAGTGGTGGTTTTGTGATATAATTTGGTGTGGTAGTGGATGCATAAAGAATTGGAGTTATGGTAGAAATAACTTGTGGAAGAAAATTAAAATGTAAAGTGTTTTGGTTTGCCAGTGTTTTTCTGTACTAAGTGTTTCGGTTATGACGGTTGAAATGAGTATTTTTGCTGAAGTAATACGGCCAGAATTTTATTTTGGTGTAGGCTGCTGTTGGTGGCAGGCGATGTTTTGGTTTTGCGGTTTTACGGTATTGTTGTGTTTTCATTTTTGGAGCGTTTTTGCGGTGTTGCTTTTGCGTAAAGCAGTAAGTGGTTTTGCGGTTATTTACGGTAATGGTGGTTGCTGATGGGTATTTACGAAGCGAAGCGGCGGTGGCAAATACGGTGGCAGTGGCAGGTTTTTTGGGGTGTTTTTTTGGGGTGGTAAGTTTGTATTATGGATTGCGGATGGGGCGATAGCGGTTATTTTGCGGCAAGTGGTTAGTGTTTATTTTCGCCGTTATGTTTTTTTTGTTGTTTTAGTTAATGCATGGTGGTTGTGGTGGTATTGAGTTGTTTTACGTATTGGATTGATGGCATTTTTTTATGGTGGCGGTTTGAAAATGTTTGCGGTTTTGCGAGGTAGGTTTTTTTGGGGTGTGTTATATATATATGGCATAGTGGTTAAAGGGAGGCAGAGAGTTTAGTAGAGAAGGGAGTTGGATTGCTGATTTTTTAGCAAGTTTTGTGTTTAGTGGGATGTTTTTCTATTGCGGGCATTGTTACGGTGCTTGGGGTGTGTGGGTGGGAGCTAAATGTAAGGGTTGTTGCTGGGAAGAATGTGAAGTATAAATTTAATGGGGCAGATGGTTGTGGGGATGTAGGGGGACTTTTTGTTGTTGGGAGTGGGCATTGAAAGTGTATTGAGATTTCAAAGAGGGAAGTGAGGCGGGAGTTGCTGGGGATAAGAGGGGTGTAGGGTGGGGTGTAAGGGAGCAGGGAAAAGTGTGGGTATAAGCGATACTGTGAAATTATTTCAAAGTTTCAGCCTCAGATTAAGGCTGATTTTGACATGGGTTTCACTGCCTACTACTGCCATTGCCTTGGGAGGTTACGTTTTGTGCGTTTGTAAGTGTGTTGATTTGGGAAATTTCTAGTGTTTGTTCAGTTCTTAGTGTGGTTTTTCTTGAGTTTTTGAGGTGTTGAGTTGTGTATGGATGTGTGTACATGGGAGGTGTTGTATGTGTGTGTATGTGCTGTGTGTATGGGTGGTTGGCTGTATGTGTGTGCAAGGCTGTGTGGGAGGGGTTTGTGTTGTGTGTGTGGTGGGTGTAATAATGTGGGTGTGTGTCTTTCTTGAGTTCTTGGTGAGTTGGGGTGTTGTGTTTTTGGTTTTAACCTTGATGAAGAGTTCTTTGGTGGATACTTCCTAGGGGCCAGCCTCTCTTCTCCTTGGCTTGGAGAGAATATGAAATAGTGAGTTTAATGTCTGTGTTGTGTTTATGTTCAGAATAAAGAATGGAAAAGAATTGCATTTTATTAATCTACTTTCTTTCATCTTATTGATCCTCGTTTTTTAAAGTTAGATGGTGAGGGTAGACTTGTAATATTTGCTTAATAAGGTTTTAAGAATCAAATACCATTGATAATCTCTCAGGAAATATAGATAACTCTCAGCTTTTTTAACATAGGATTGAAGATATTCCTCAGATAGTCCTCTTGGTCTCTTGTTCTTCCAATATCATCTTTTCCTGAGAGGTTTTTATTTCAGCCAAAATGCTCTTGTGTTCCCCAGAGCTCTAGCGCAACGTTCCTCTTCTGAAGTCTTGCTCTGAATAGGTAACACTGCCGATCTGTGATTCTGTGCCAGTCCAGCTTGAATTTGGGTCATCGCCAGCTTCCAGATTGGTTATATTCAAACTCAGCACCTCCTCATCTATATCATGACAAGCCAATGACTCAGAGCCTTAAGAGACCTGAAATCGTCCAAACATTTCAGCCCAACAATCCACAGAGAAACCAATGGCTGAAAACCGATAGTACCTGGGTGACAACTACAGGACTGACGAATTCAAATACTGAAATAAAATGAGGGGAAGCCTAGAATTGAAGAGGAGAGTCTCAGATTGCCTTGAAATTACTGTCTTTCAATGACCCTGGGGTTTCTCTCTAAAGACCAATCTCATCTTTCTGATACTATGTTCCTACTGTCATGTGGCTAAACACCAGTTTCTGAGAAAATGAAACCTAGAATCACCCTGTAAAAGGGCAAAAATGAATAGTTGTTACAAAGAATTATTCACATAACGTCCTTTTATCAATTTTAAAAGGCAAAATATGAATATATTATTCACATAATGTCCTTTAAGATTTTAACAATGCAAAAGAATGATCATGAAATGAAGTCTTAAAACAGAAAGAATTATTCATGTCAGGAAAATAATCCTCACTTCCTCGAGGAGGAGTCAATATTTAAGTTTAACCACTTTGTAGAGAAGCCTTTTGTTTCAGCGAGGAGCTGTTGAGTAGATTATAGTTGGATAAGCTGTGCACTTTGGGAACCAAGTGAGGGAGAGGCTTTGAAGAAAACTAACTAGGCTGTTTTGGAAGAGACAATAAAGGATTGATTTCTGTAACTCCTGGCTGCCTTTTTGAGGTGATTACATATTACTCAGAATCCAAAACTAAGGCTGCCTCCAGAACCTCCCCAAGAAACCTTGGCTCCCAGAGGATCATCATATTTTAGAAAAGAAGAGTAGAAATACTACAGTCATTATTATCATCATCATTATCATTATCTACTACTATTATTATCATCACTATCATTGTTATTATTATGACTACTATTATTATCATTACTTATTAGTATCATTAAGCAATTATTATTATTATCAATATTAATGTTATCATTATAATTATTATTAATATCACTAATATTATTATCATGATCATCATCATAATTATAATCACATATGATCATCACCATTATTATCATTAAGTATCATCATTATCATTACTATTATTATTACTTTATAGTATTATTTATTTATTATATTTATATTATTATTAATATTATTAATAATATCATTATTATTATTATTATTATTACTACATATCATCATCATCATTATTTTTATTATTATCATTATCAATAACAACATTAGTATGATATTAGATGATTACATCATCATCAGCACCTGATTACCATTGTTTTTATCACCTAATTACTATTATTATCCCCACGACAACGTTATTATTATAAGGGTAAAAAGCCTAGGAGCAAAGAATACAGTTCAAGGCATGTGGGAGGACCTGAGGGATGAGAGGTTCTGGAGGAGCTTGCAAGTCCTATTTGAGGTAACAGCCTTCAGGAGGTGGTGTCTAATCTCAGGTACCACATCTTCCTCCTTAGTGCTCTCAAAGCCCAGCACACCTCCCACCCTCTTCTCGGGGCAATCCCATTTTGCCAGGTTCTACAGAGGGACTCCCTCCCTTCCTCATTGGTGGTCTGTCTCTGTGGGATCCTTGGTTGGTGCCCAAAGACAGATGGTGTGGCTGAACCATGCGGTTGACAAACGGGCATTGAGAGTAGCTCATCCTGCCATCTGGGGAGGGGGGTGGGGTAAGTGGTGAAAAATTGCAAGAGTTTGTGCAACACAAGTAGCAGTTACTATATACATAACCTGTAAATAAAAGGCTATTAAATAAAAAGAGGAGCTCAAAGAGGAGCTACCAGGTTAGAGTAGTCCCTTAGGGGGCAACAATTATCACTAATATCATAATCACTATCATTATTATTATTATCACCTATTATTATTGTCACCCTTATCATCATCATCATTATGATCATTTTTTTATCATCGCTATCATCATTAAGGATCATTATTATTTTCTATCATCGCTATCATCATCAACATCACATGATCAATATTATTTTATCATCGTGATCACTACTATCATCATCATCGTTGTTGTTGTTGCCATTAGTCACAGACACTCTGAAGCTCTGTCTCCCCATTTGCAGACTCAGAATATAAGTTTTCCTGTCAAAGGCCTCACAGTGGCCTGGAGCTCTGTAAAGGGACGTGTCAAGCACCCAAGTGGGTTCTTTAAAACCAATTTGCTGCTTTGGCTGTGAAGCCTTTGCCCTCCTGTGGTTGAGCATGCTGGGTAGCTGAGCTGCTCTCGTTCTAATTGTTGTTGGAGGCTGAGTGCTCTCAGTCATGGGGAGGCAGCTAGACTTACTGACCTATGCTGGTCCCTAGATCTGCTGTGACTTCTGTCCCTTATGCTGGCCATCAGCCTCCAAGTTCCGCCACTGGTCATTCTCAAGGGCCTGGACCAAGTCCCTTCTATTTTCTCCCAGGAACGCCTCCCCAACAGCGATGACAATCTGGGAGGCAGCAGATGCCTGTGGGACCGCCCCTGCCCCATAAAGCAGATGCCTAGAATGCAGTTTTGGTTTTGGCAAGGCCTTTGGTGTGGAATCCAGGCCTGGGCTGAGGAGTCCTCTCA